>NW_011904673.1:0-1768 GCF_000151845.1 Pteropus vampyrus
CAGACCATGTACCATATGCCATAGACATTATCTTCTGCAAAGTTATTTTGATCATCCCCTTTTCATGAATGAAAAAACTGAGGTTCAGAGAGTTCAAGCAATTTACCCAGGGCCACAAATCAGTAAGAAGCAGAGCAGGATTGGACCAGGTCTGACCCCTGCACTCTGTACTCTGTTTTATATAGGTCTTTGTATGAGCCGTCTGGCCAGGGTGGGCACTCACAAGGCCTCGATTTGTCAATACAGAAGAGTGGCTTTGTCCTTGGAATTAGATAGTTGTGATGGTTGTAAAACTTTATAAATACACTAAAACCATTGAATTGTACACTTTAAAATAAGTAAACATTGAATAATAGTGGTAGAACCAAATACTGGTGAGGTTTTGGAGAAACTCACGTATTGCTGGCAGTGAATATGAAAGGATCCAGCCACTCTGGAAAGAGTGGGCAGTTTCTTATAAAACTGAATGTGCAACTAATGTAGGAAGGAGGCAAGAAAACTAAAATGTCAAATCAAGCTATATTCAGAGACTGCAATATGATGATCGGCCCTGCAGAACCTGCAGAACAAAGGAAGAGTTCTGCTGGGATTGCTAACAACCCATTTCCCCACAAGGTGAAGAGAAAACAGGAAAACCGTCTTTATGTGGCACCCTCCACAAAAATTGTTCATTCCCTATAGCTAAAACCATGGGGACCTACGGATTGAAGGCTGGGAATTGCCAGCAGGGCTTCCATGTTACATATTCTTACCTTTTCATGCTACATACTCTTATGCTTCCTCACTGTATGTCTATATCAAAGGAACATGGGCAAACAAAGTCTTTAAACTGTAACTCACAGGAACTAAAGAATGACATATAAACCAGATTCCCCTTTTTAGTCCTTGTCTTGGTTTTATGTCTTTGCTTTCTCTTGTCTTTGCTTTTTCTCCTCTCTAATAAACGTTTCTTTGGACTCTAACTTTGGCGTGTTTGAATTCTTTCTTACACTCTACCAAGAACCCTCTTCTCTCTCAGTGCGGAGTGTGAGCCTTCCACCCCACTCCAACTTGGGAGAATCTTGCCTGTCCTGCATCCCAACTACCCTACAGTACAACAAAGCATTTTGACATCTGGGCATTTATTCCAGAGATTCATGTTCACATAAAACCCTGTAAATGAATGTTTATAGAAGCTTTGTTTTTTAATAGCCCCAAACTGGAAACAGCCTAGAGGTTCTTAAACAGGTGAATGGTTAAACATACTACTCAGCAATAAAAATGAGTGAATTGATACATGTAACAACCTTGATAAATCTCCAGAGAATTGGGCTGACTGAAAAAAGCCATTCCCAAAAGATTATGTACTGTATGATTCTATTTGTGTAACATTCTTGAAATGACAAAATTATGAAAATGTAGAACAGAATAGTGGTTACCAGTGATTAGGGAGAGGTGAAGGCAAGAAAGAAGAGGTCGTGGCTATAAAAGGGCAAGATGAGGCATCCTTGTGGTGATGGATATATTGTTTCTTGCATAAATATCTATATCTTGTTCGTAATATTGTACTATAGTTTTAAAGGATTTACTGTTGGGAGAAATGGGTGAAGAGTAGATTTTTTGTATTATTTCTTACATTGCATGTGTATTTATAATTATCACAATATAAAAGTTTAATTAAAAACTAGTAGGTCACGGGGGTGGCTCCATAGTGTAGTGGTTAGCACATCTGCTTTACACGCAGAAGGTCCTGGGTTCGCGCCCCAGGTGGAGCCACGGGCCAGGCCCC
>NW_011904674.1:0-1463 GCF_000151845.1 Pteropus vampyrus
GCCACGCTGATCTTTAGTAGACTCCCGATTTCCTCCTTCACCCCTCCAGGGCCAGCCTCACTGCCCACCTGACTCCCCTCAAAGTCTTTAAAAAGATGGTTTTGTGCTTACGCGAGTTTGAGAGGGTATCTGTTGTTTGTGACCAAATCATCCCTAACTCGGCTCATGATCCTGTTGAACGTTTGGGAAGGACCAGAAAATATAAAGATAACTTTTTTTTTTTTTTTTAATACAAGCAGTTGCACGGACACCTGTCAGCTGGGTGGAGACCAACACGTGTCAGTTTTGCCTGTTCCAGATCCATTTTCCTTGGAGTTTCTGCAGTGATAACCTGCAGCCTCTGCCCCCCTGGCGGGGATAATCCGCCTTAGAATGAAGTCCAGAGAGGAAGGCAAGATGGAGACCCAGACAGTGACCGCTGCTGGCATCTTTTGGTTCCTGGATCCAGCTGCGCCCGAAACCACACGCCTTTTCAACGACAGGACCCGATAAATTTTCCTTTATCTGACGCAGGTCGCATAGAATTTCTGTTCGCCTGCAGTTAAGTAAGTTTCAAGGAGCTTCTTGGGGCGAGACCACATCCTCAGAGTCATAAAACAGTGCTCCTTTTCACCCCTAAGCCGGGAGGAAAGAATATCGAGTGCCGGCTGGAAACCTCTGGCACCTGCCTCCTTTTTTCAATTTATCTGCGGAAAAAACACATTCGGAGTTCTGCTCCGACTCTGAGGATTAACAGAGGGAGCCAAGAGGAGAGACGAGGGGTCAGACAGAAACTTCTCCCCGAGTAAGAAGAGGGATATTGTTGGCACCAGTAAGGCTGGGCCAAAAAGGAAGGCTGTGCTGACAGAGGCTTAATCACCTGCCAGTGGCCAGAGCTGGAGGGGAGGCTGGGCGGGCTGGGCGAGTGCCCACAGGTGGGTGTGGGGGCGGGGTCTGGAGTCGACCCAGCCAGCTCGGGACTCACTTGCTTTTGGCCGATGTGACTTCCTGTTTTCAAAGCGCAGAAGGCGTTTTTTTTTTTTTAAGGAGAAGCCTTTCCCTGCTTAATGGACAGCAAGTACTCCTCACAAAACACTATTTTTGCTGCATTTGCTGGAGATGAATCAGACGCCAATGGATTCAATTTATTTTACACAAAACAGAGTGATGACTGAAAGGTTCTCGCGAGGCCGGTGGGTTTTATTGAGAGCAGAGGAATAAATGAATCATTCCAAGATGTTAGACAAAACTCGACATCCCGGCCTCCCTGTCGAGAGCCTGGGCTGGTGCACGGGCCTCTGCGGGGGGTGGGGGGTGCTGGCTGCCGGCCACCCCTCATCCGGGGCCGTTTCCTTGCAATGAGGTTTTCCGAACACTGTTTATCCTCGGGGCCCACTTGGGTGCTGGAAATGCACGCCACCAAAAGCTCGGCCTCCGTCCTTCCCACCTTACTCATCCCAAATCTAGGAGTGCTCGCATTCTTG
>NW_011904675.1:0-1318 GCF_000151845.1 Pteropus vampyrus
GATGTTTGTGTCGCCCCACTGTACCCCAGGAGGGAGGCTCGGTCAGCATTCCCCTCCCCCAGGGGGAGGAGGTGGCGAGGGCTGTTCCTCTGCCCGAGGTCACTGTCGGCCAGCGAGGGACGGGCCCAAGAGTCAGCCCGCCGCTCACTCCTGCATCTCAGCGGCTCGGGGCCTGTGCTCTGCTGCTGGGTGTGCACGTGCGTGTGTGAACGTCTCACACTGTCCCAGAGCAAAGTACAGCGTGCAAGCGCCGTCACCTGTGTTCACGGGCTTCTCCCCGCCGCTCCCTGGGGTGACGGTTGACTGCGTGGTGTCTCCGCAGCTCTGGGGGCCTGGCACCTGTCGCGCGTCCGTGAAAGGCTGTTGGGGGCGGCTTCACGGTCATTTTCGAGGGCATGCCCGGTGCCAAGGCCACGTGGGGTTTTCCTTTTTATTCCTTTCCTTTTAAAATTTTACAGTTGACCATCAGTAGGATATCAGCTTCAGATGTCAGGTGTACAGCCTGGTGCTTAGACGTTTACACCACTTAGGAAGTGACCCCGCAGTTAGTAGTGCCCCTGGCGCCGTATGTGAACATTAAGGCCACGTGGGTTTGGGTTCTGAGCGGCTGCCTCTCAGATCACACAGGCCGCCCGGCAGGGTCAGCGAGAGGTGCTGCTGGCCTGGGCCGCTGACTGCCCACCTCTCCGGGAGCTCCTGGCGCCACCGCCTGCACAGAAAGGTGGCCAAGCTCGGCCCTTGAGGCGATTCGGGATGGTGGCCCCCACCGGCTCTGCGGACAGATCTGAGCTCTGTGGCAGGCGTGCCCGCGCTGACTTGGGGTGGGGGTGGGGCCCGTCCACACAAGCGGCGTGTTGTGCAGGCCTCTGGAATGCAACCCGGCCTCGTGGAAGGTATAGTTTGCACAACGCTGTAAAATGCGTTTGAAGTGGTCTCCCTGGCAACTTGGATGTTTTTCCCCTTTTCCTCTGTGATCAACCAAATTTGGTAAGTCAGCGAGACCCAGGGTTCACAGGACTCAGACGCTCAGAACTGAAACACGACTTAATCGACTTTTGCAGCCCCAAGCTGTTGTTTTCCACGTGGCCGGATGCGTCCACGGGCCACCTCCATGACAGACATGTGGCGTCAGCCCGGCCGCCAGCCCTGCTCTCCCCGGCGCTGTGGCTGGGGCTGGACACATGACCCACGAGGCGCCCATGCGGTGGGACTCGGGGGGCCGCCTGGACAGCCACTGGTGTGGGTGGCGTATCTGAGTGGAGAAACCCAGTCAGCCTGGGCGTCGGCTGGGGAAGGGTCAGCTGAGCATGTCCCAGGG
>NW_011904676.1:0-1604 GCF_000151845.1 Pteropus vampyrus
AAAAAAAAAAAATTATATATATATAAAATGGCTTCTTTCTCTAGAGTCAGCATTATATAATTGAAAGAGCTCTAAATTTGGACCGCATGATTAAATTTCAAGTCATGAAATAAAAAAGAAATTTAGCAAAAATATAAAATATTACTATTAATGCCAGATAAAGACAGGGGACCCCTCTTACTGACACTTTTATTAGCTGACTTCCTAACAGGGTTATCAACAGACTTGCCATGTGCTCAGAGCCTCATTGTTAAGAACATGACTTTGCCTTTGATTGGCCTGGCACACTGGAACTCTCTGACTCTAGCTGTCTCAACTTCTGTCACCTCCTCTACAATACGTCATTTTCTGATTTCATTTTCTCCTTCTTCACTGCTATTTCAGAATAATATCTCCCATTCTGTTCAGAGTAATGCCTCTCTCTGGAAACTTGATACCTCCAATTGTCTATCACTTTCTCTGAAAAGTATGTTATTACCTTTCCTGTGGCCTCTGCACTCAATGATAAACTAGACCTTGACCTTGAGAACTTCTTGAGACCAGTCTCCCACTCCTCTCTTCCCCTGACAAAATTCTAAAAGCCTTCATAGTCAAATCTTTCACTAACATAATTTATATAGTTTGTGATCCATCCAAATTATGGTTTTGATCCTACTTGCTCCCACTTCAATGCTTTTCTTGGAATGGCATGCAGCCCTGATCTCTGCCCATCAATTTTTCAAGGTTTACCTAACATGTCACCTCCTCTATGAAACCCTCCCTTAAGTAATTTCTTCTGAACCCCTAATTTAGTTTGTACTTTTTGACAGTTTATTTGTATTCACTGTAGTATCATTATTTCTGCACCCTTAGTTTAGTAGATTATAAACTCATTAAGGCTTTCAATTTAAGACATAGTAACCCTTTAATAATGTCTAATAAATACATTAATAGATAAACTGATTTCGAACAGTATTGTCAAGATTTAAATTCAAATGGGACAAATACAAAGTTTAGAAAGACCAAATTACAATTCGAATGTGAATAAAGAGAACCTGGGCCTGTGTAGATCTATATAAAAGATAAAAAGGCTTAAAATCCCTGTATCCATTTATTGTCTTCATTGAAACAAAGTAACAGTAGCCAATAGTAGATTGCTGGCACGGAACTATTCAGTAAATGTTGCTTGAATTATCAAAAGAATGAATGCTTACAGTGGTTCTTGGATTATACGTTAGTGATATTTAGAAAGTTTATGGTGAGAAAGCAAATATAGAATTTCAAAGGGTTATCTAAGGCAATGATAACTCTGTGATTTGGGAAGAATAGAAGATTGTCCTTAGAGGCACAGAAGAGTTTACCATTTGAACCTTTCTTATGGTCCCCGTTCTGAAGAAGTTGATTAAAGTAAAGGGTTTTATAGAAATATGCAAATCTCTGGCTGAAGACTCAAGGAGAACTCAAAGAAACAATAAATCAATGTGATTTCAACTGCAGGGGAATAAAGACAATTGCAATTTTAGGTTATAGACATACGATTGTCTGGAGCTCTGCAGTATGTATTCTTTCTAGATTTTAGAAGAAATTTTGGCTTCTTTTTGTTCTAGGATGACAAGATGATTAAA
>NW_011904677.1:0-1258 GCF_000151845.1 Pteropus vampyrus
ATTAACATTGTGTGCCCACTTCCCATAGTTAGATTTCTTTCTGTCAACATATATTTGACCCCCTTTACTCTACCTCTCCACTCTCGCACTCCCTACCTTCTGATAACCATTAATCTATCATCTGTGTCCATGAATTTCTGTTTGTTTGTCCTGTTCATTTGTTGCATTTAGGTTTATATCCCACATATATTTGACATCATGTGATTTTCAACTTTTTTTGTCTGACTTATTTTACTTAGCATAATTATCTCAAAGTCCATCCATGTTGTCACAAATGGCAGTATTTCATATCTTCTATGGCCGAGTAATATTCCCTTGTATATATGTACCACAACTTCCTTAGCCAATCATCTATCATAGGACACTTCGATTACTTCCATGCCCTGGCCACTGTGAATAATGTTGCTATGAATATTGATGTGAAAATATCTTTTCAGATTTGGGTTTTCAAGTCTTTGGAGTAAATATTCAGTAGAGGGATTGTTGGATCATATGGTAGACCAATTCTTAGTTTTTTGAGGAACCTCTAATCTGTTATCCACAGTGGCTGTACCAATCGGCTGTCCCACCAGCAGTATATGAGGGTTCCTTTTTCTCTGCATCCTTTCCAGTATGTCCTGTTGACTATATTTATTCTAACAGATATGAAATGGTATCTCATTGTGGTTTAGATTTCCACTTCCCAAATAGCTAGCGATGATGAACATCTTTTCATATGTTTGTTAGCAATTTGTATGTCTTCTTGGGAGAAGTGTCTATTCACATCCTCTGTCCATTTTCTGATTGGATTGTTTGTTTGTTTGTTTTGTTGTTGTTATTGAGCTGTATGAGTTCTTTGTATATTTTGGATATTAAGCTCTTGTTGGAGGGGTTGCTTGCAAATATATTTCCCCAATCGGATCATTGTCTTATTAACTTGTAGACGGTTTCCGTCCTGTGCAGAAGCTTTTTAGTTTGATATAGTCCCATTCACTTATTTTTACTTTACTTCCCTTGCCTTTGAGGTCAAATTCATAAAATCCTCTTTAAGTCCAAGATCCTCGAGTTTAGTTCCTATGTTTTCTTCTATGCATTTTGTTGTTTCAGGTCTTATATTCAGGTTCTTAATCCATTCTGAGTTAATTTCAATGTGTGGTGATAGAAAACAGTCTAGTTTCATTCTTTTGCAGGTGGCTTTCCAGTTTTCCCAGCACCATTTATTGAAGAGGCTTTCCTTTCTCTACTGTATGTTTTTGGCTTTTTCGTCAAAAATTATTTG
>NW_011904678.1:0-1583 GCF_000151845.1 Pteropus vampyrus
CAGTGAACATACAATGTATGTGTGTGTATGTGTGTGTGTGTGTGTGTGTGTGTGCGTATTTATATATACACACATATATATACCTTACTGCTAAATTGTACACCTGAAACTTACTGGATTTCATTAACCAATGTCACCATAATAATAAAAAAATAATAAAAACATTCTTTGCATAAAAAATAAAAATAAATAAACCTCCCCAGATTTTCAACAATAATTCACTTGGATTTCACTGGTAGGCTAGACTTAGGAGGAAACTCAGTTTACTCTGGGGAGTAGGAATTGTTCCTGATCTCTGATAATTATTTTTAGTTTTCCTGTAATATTGTTACCAGAAGAGAAAGTAGGTCATTCCAGGTTATAACACCACCAAAAAAAGAGAAATGTCTTTATTTAGCATTTGTTTCAAATCCAGAGAACTAACATATCCACTCTATCCCAACAAATGGAACCGAAAGAGCAGTGCTGATAAAAATGAGCACAAACAAGAGTAACACGCATAGGTATTCAGTTTTAAGAAAATGGCAAGATGAGCAAAATCATTGGCCTCTACGTTACAAAAATGTGTTGGATTCAATGTTGTGCAAGCTCAGAGAAGGTATAGCAGTTCTGGGAGTCCATCAGATCCCAAAGTAAATAATCCTGAGGGCTCTGGGTGAATTGGGAAATTTCGTGGTCCTATGATGGATCACAAAAAAATTTAGAAAGGGAATATGACCCAGAGGCAAAGTAGCAAAGTCGCCAAACAGTCTCAGTGCTGGAGCCAGTATTAGATCCTGAGCTTTCTTACTGTGTGGCCAGTGCTGCTTCTACTCATACTCCTTTCTTATTCCTGTATCCCCTGACATCTGCCTGACTTCTATTCACAGCTAGAACGATTCTATAAGGAACCTAGTCTTCCTTGTCACCTTGTTATGAATGCAAATAAGGTCAGAGCCACTCACCCAAATGTTCTACCTGGCTACTTATCATTATATCTATGAATAATTTACTAAGGTAACTTCAGAGAAAAGATTAAAGAGAAGTTGTCTCTCCATATAAGGATGGTTTAGGATAGTGGTCTGACCATCTCATTTAAGAATAAAATGGAGACATGAATGTCAATTAATCATTGATCTCACTTTTCTCAAAGGTCATCAATACTTAGGGCTTATATATTTAAATCTCCTCAGCAAATGTGTTTTTAAATAGGACCCATACAACTATCTGTAACTGAAGTGGTCTGTCTACTTGCTTTTTCAACTCTCACTACATGCCAGTTTCTCAATTTGCAATACCCTCTTTAACCCTTTATCTAACTCCTGGAATTATCCACATGCTTGATCTCTAATGTTCACTTTGCTCTCTAAGAACTTACAGAAAGAAATAAAAGATGTAGAATTCCAGAAAGCATCTCTAATTCTTCTTCGTCTCTATATACCATAAATCCTTGATTTAAAAAAGCACCAAATGTAGTGGGAGTTGAAATAGCAAGTAGCAAGATAGCAATAGCTAGATAGACCATTTCAGTTACAGATAGTTGAGAAAAAATGTGCAGTAGTACACTATTATTTAGTATTTCTGCTGTATCGATACATTGAATA
>NW_011904679.1:0-3412 GCF_000151845.1 Pteropus vampyrus
ATACAGTTTGAAAATATCTGGACTATATGCACATTTTAGGATATCACATAGAATCATTACTTTGTTGACATCATGCTGATTGGGCAGGATTGGCAAAGAGGTGACTAATGCACTCAAGGACTTGTCAAGACACATATGTGCTACATGGCATGAAAGATAAATACTACAAAGATTCAGACTTGCCAATTTATTACAATTTTTACAGTGGGGTCCAGTGGTAAGGAACATGCCAGGATATCCATTCCACAGCAACAAACAAACAAATACACACACAAACAAAAACAAACAAACAAACAAAACAAACAAAAAAACCATGTAGAATCTTGCATTCTCTACCACAAAAAAGAGCATAACACTTCATATGTCTCTGAGTTCTAGTGCCAACACATTCCACAGAGGCCCATATACAGGATGGACAATTTTTAGTGGCGGTAGGAGAAAAATAGGGCTTCCAGCAGGTCAAGGCTGTGGTGTAAGCAACTCTACTGTGTGAGGCATTTTATTTGAAAGACCCTCTGGTATTGGAGGTGCCAGTGGTAGGAAAAAATGCAGTGTGAAGTTTATGGCAAATTCCAATGGCAAAACCGCAATGCAGGGCTCTGAGGTTTTGGAGCAAGACCATGCCAACTGTAGTAATTAAACTTTTTGAGAAACATCTCTTAGCATTTTACTGGACCCTCATAGAGATGGAATGCTTAGCTATAGGACATCAAGTGACAATGTATCCAGAACTGCTTATGAACTGAGTTATGTCATATTCACCAAGTCATAAAGTTAGTCAAACCCAGAAGTTGTCCATCATAAGATAGATATTGTACTCCATAATTGAGACAAAACAGAACCAAGTAAACTGCATGAACATGTATATCAGCCTCCCATGTCACCCACCAGTGTTGTAACCAGCACTCTTTCTTCAGCTTGAATGTCTGGCAGGCTGGATATAGACACCTAAACAATAAATAGATGACAGGAGACTAGTCTTCAGATGGTGAGCACACGAGAGTATACAGATGTCATAGTATAAAGTTGTACACCTAAAATTTATATGGTGTTATTAACCCATTACCCCCAATAAATTTAATTTTAAAAAGAAAAAGAAAAACAAAAATAAATATGTCACAACATATGCAATATCTCTATGCAGAATCTTAGGAAACTTTATTGAAGGACATAAAAAAGATCTAAATAAATGAAAAGATACACAATGACAGTTTTCTCAAGACTTACCCATAAGTATAAATCAATGCCAAACAAAATCCCAATAGCATTTTTTGGTACAACTTGACAAATTGATAATAAATTTTGTATAGGAAAATAAATGCAAATTGGTACATCCACTATGGAAAACAACCTAGTTTCTCAAAAATTAAAATGAATCTACCTTTTGACCCAGCAATTGCACTTCTGGATATTTATCCAAAGAAAACCAAAACAATAATTTGTAAAGATCTATGCACCCCGATATTCATGACAGCACAATTTACAATAGCCAAGATATGGAAGCAAGCTAAATGCCCATCAACAGATGATTGGATAAAGAAGTTATGGTTCACGTATACAATGGAATATTACTCAGCCATTAAAAAAATGAAATCCTACCATTTGAAACGACATGGATGGACATAGAGGTTATTATGCTGAGTGAAATAAGTCAGACAAAGATAAATACCATATGATTTCACTTATATGAGGAATCTAAGGAACGAAACAAACTAATCAAAAATAGACTCACAAATATACAGGACAATTTGGTGAAGGATAGAGGGGAGGGTGGTTGGAGGGCTGGGAGAATGGGGTGAAGGGTTAAAGAAGTACAAATTAGTAGTCGATAGATGGTCACATGGATGGGGAGCATGGCATAAAGAGTGCAGTTAGCATTAATGTAATGGTGAGGTGGAGAGCCAGAGGAGAGAAAGAGCAATTAGGGGGATCATTTTATCAACTATATAAATGTCTAACCAATGTACTGTATACTTGAAACTAATAATAAAAGAAAAATTTTTTAAAATGTCCCAAAGTAGCCAAGAAAATTCTAGACTATCAAAGAAGAACTTGCTTATAAAATAACACGTCTTTTTTTTTTTTTTAAATAAAACCATAGTAATTAAAACAATGTAGTATTGGCACAGGAATAATCAAATAAATTAATAGGACAGAAAAGAAGATCAGTAATAGACTCATGTGTATATTAGAATTTCTTGTATGATATACATGGCATTATAGACCTGTGGAAAAAGGACAGACCATTCAGTAAGTGAGATTTGGATAACTGGCTTTACATATGGGGGGATAAACCTATACTCCTATCTTTCACCATACAGGAAAGTAAGTTCAAGATATATTTAAAACTTAAATATGAAAAAGAAAACTTTAATTTATTAAAATAATATATAGATGAATATTGTTATGATCTCAGGTTTACTTAAACAAAACACAAATTAAGGAAATATTGATAGATTTGACAAATCAAAATGAAACGTTCTGTATAATAATTGACAATACATACTAAGTAAAAAGTCAAGCAACAAACAGGAAAAGGTATTTGCAACATATGTAATAAAAAATTAGTATCCATAATACATAAAGAACTTCTGATCAACAAGAAAAATACAAGCATCTCAATAGAAAAACAAGATGGACAAAGGTTTTTAATAAGAACTTTAGAGGAAATCTGATTGGAGTGATGAAGAAAACATTAATAATGCAGGATGAATTAATAATGTGCTGTATCTGTAGAGTTGAACCTTTTGCTTATTAATTTTCAATGTTTGTGATAAAAGCCTTTATACTTTTATATTTCCTTCTATTTATCACTTTAGCCAGTGGTGTGCTGATAAATAGAGGCCTTGAAAAAGAAAGAAAAAGAAAAGAAAAAAAAAAAGGGAAAAAGAAGCCCTGAATTGTAGTATTTTCTGATTTTCACAGTATACATGTTTCCACCATAGCTGATTTCAAGCTATTTAATAATTGGCTTGCAAAATTCCTAAATATTTAACAACAGGTTTTGGGACCGGTTGTAAAGAGGCTCTAGCCTACCACTAATAGCTACATGCTATAGCTTCTGATATGTAGTACCTTTTATTGTCAATCAGTTATAAATATTTCATTTTCATTGACACTTATTCCCTAACATATGAATATTTAGAAGTGCATATTTATAGTTTCAAAGTCTATGACTCTTATAAGGGCTTCTTTTGATTATTGAATTCTCATTTTTAAGCATTATGATTGAAGAATGAGGTATGATATTCATATTTTTTGTACTTTTTTGAGATTCCTGTGGCCTAGAATGTGTTCAATTTGTATGTTTTTCATGTGTGCTTAAAAAACATTTACTTTTATTTGTGGATGCAGTTATTTTTTAAATATACACTTTATTTTTACAGAATTTTTAGTTTCAAAGCAAAATTTA
>NW_011904680.1:0-2009 GCF_000151845.1 Pteropus vampyrus
GTTTTGTTCTTCTCTATATTGTGTCTTAGTCAAAATTCATCTACCATCCTCTTCAATGTCTGTTACTATTTGATTGCTCATCAGATGTCTCCCTGAACCTCAGATAGCTACACCATGCACAAGGTTCCAGGAGCATGGCTAAGAACATAGGTCCTATCTAATAATATACAAGAATACTAATAATTAACTGGATCATCTCTTTTATTCTTTATAAATAAACAGCAGTACATTTTGATGGTTTTGGAAAAACTTGTTCAAGTCAGTCCACTAGAATATGATAAAATCCTACCTATTCAACTGTGACAGAATGAAAGACTAGATTCCAGTACTGCTCTGTCACATCCTGGCATTATGAGAGTGGGCAAGTTACAAGGAATTTACTGGTTAGAAGCAATGGATAACTGTTTCATCTTGAAGGTGAAAAATCACCAACCATTTTAAAAATAAGGGAGTTTCTCACACTAAAGCACATATTCCAAACTTACTGCTCAGCTCTACTATGTAGGATGAGAGTAAAGAAAGAAATATAAAAGAATTACTTCCAAAAAGTACTTCTCATCAATAGATTAAAGAAATTCAAAGTAGCCAGAGTTGTCTAGTAATCATAACCACCAGATCTCCTTCAAGTCATCCAGGAACACCTACCTTCTTATAACCAGTCCAAGACTGATACCTCTAGCCTTAAACAGGAAGGTTCATATTTTAAATTCCTTATCAACAAGTTATATCAAAAGTTATATCACTAATTTGTAGAGATTATTATACATTGTTTTTATCATCAAATAAAGATGAATACAAAGGAATAAAATTTAAAAAACCCCAAAGAACAAAATAAAAAAAAATTTTCTTTTTTACTCAAAACTACTTAGTTTTGATGCAGATGAGAGAAAAATATAAGGTAGAAGGTTCTTAACCTTAAAACTGACCAGGTTATATAAATCTATTTCAAATTTAATTTTATATTTAAAATATTATAAAGAAATCATCATAAGGAAATTGATTAATTTATGTAGATTTTTTTATTAAAAAAGACAATTCACACAGAATAACATACCACCAATTTCAGATACTAAAAAAAGAAAATAAAGAAATTAATGAATGATCTTACATAAACAGGGAAAGGAAATGAGCAGTTAGTTCACAGGAATAACATAAAAACATATAAAAAGAAAAAACATAAGATGTTCAGTTTCACGAATAATTAAATGCAAATTAAAAGAGTGAGATTTATTTTTTATCTATAAAATTAGCAAAAAATTTTTAAAGTTTTATGACAGTGTGGCAAGAGTTTGGGGGAAATAAACACTCTCATACAATGTTAATGAAAGTATAAATTACCAAAATATTTTACAAAGACAATTTTTCAATACCTTTTAAAGTAAAAAAAAAAAGTCTGCTCGCTTTGATACATAAGTTCCACTGTGAGAAATTCAAACTACATAAGTATCTACAAAACAATGCTAAATATATATGTAAATGATGACTGCAACAATGATTAAAGCAAAAAGTAAAAATTAAACAACCTAAATCCCTATCAAGACTGGCTAAATAAAGTTCATCCATTTAATTAAATGTAATGCAGTCATAAAAAAGAGGTCAACTGATACTTACAATATGGAAACTGGTCCAAATATATTATCAAGTGATACCAGGAAGCTATTTTGATTCCCTCTCCTTCACCCTTGTGATTTAAATCCTTACTACTTGAAATGTACTCAAACCAAAAATACTGGTGTGACATAACCTGTAAGATTGTTAGAACCTAACACTATGTCTGAGGCCCATTGAACCTACATTTCAGCAAGATTCCATGTGATTCATATCTACATTAAAATTTGGGAGACAGAGGGTAGTTGATAATCCTAGGTGTGCCCACAGTTTCTTGTGTACTCTTGTATCACAGCATTCATTCTAGACCATTACAACTTTGTTTACTTGTATAAATCCTGAATTAGGCTGTGAGATTGTTAAAGGCAAGTTTTAAGATTTTTGTTGTTATTGTTCTATAC
>NW_011904681.1:0-2184 GCF_000151845.1 Pteropus vampyrus
TTTTTTTTTTCTCCTACCACTGCTCTTACTCAGTCACTGAAAACATTCCTACATGAGTAATATTTGAAAACTGATTTTAACTCATCATTTCTTTCTGGCTCCTGTGAGTGATGTGCTTAAGTATTAGATCTTTACATCTGCATGCCAGTACATACCATAAATTAAGCAAAAATGAGAGATCCATAGTATTTGCAATATCGTCAGTTAAATGGTAAAGAATTCATATAATCTCAGCTTCTTATCTAACGCAAGCTCATATACATCCTTAAATATTCTCTAAAATATGTTATCAGATCATGTTACTGACCTGTTCCCATACTTGTTCTATGTTATATCAATTGTTTATTACTATATAACAAAACACTCCAAAGATCAGTTGCTTTAAAAGATAACTTATTATTTTTTACAAGTCCACTAGTCTTGCCTGGCTTTACCATAGTTGCATTGATCAGGTGACTTACTGGGGGCCAGAAGCTCTAAGATGATCTCATTCACCTGTCTTGGGCCTTGGTGCTAGGTGTTAGCTAAGCCACTCTTTCTGTATGGTTTCTCCTCATTCAGCAGTGTACCCTCTTTATATGGCAGTCAGAGCATTTCAAAAGGGAAGTGCTCTGGCTCCAAGGCTTCAGAAATCTAGCTTCTGAAAAGTATAATTTCAGCAATATTCTAGTAGTCAAAGCAAGTCAGAAGGCAAGCTCAGATTCAAGGAGCAGGATTATATAATCCATTTCTTGATGGGAGGAGCTCACAATATTGAAGAAAAAATCTAAAATTCATACGTTTACATTCACAAAACTATTTCAGAATGATGTTGTAGCTTGTCATAGAACATAAAAATATTTTGCAAAATTTTAATGCGTATATCACATTAAAGACTTGGGCATTCTTATTACCATAAAATCAAATCCCAATGATAAATAATGGTAAAAAAAAAAAAATAGTACTTTTAAGTTTGTAAGTTATCCTTTCTTTCTGACACTTTAATCTGTAGCTGTAATTCACTGAGAGACCTTGAATTGCCAAACAAATATGAACTTACATCATAGCAACTTTAAAGATAATTTTTTGCATGTCACTTTCATTTGTATACTGCTGTCAGTTTGGTCGATAAAATCTGATGATGCATTTAGTAGTTTATAGTATGACTTGTTTTATTCTGAGACTAATCAATACAGCCTGTCATTCCTAAAATGTGATCCCTATTGGTGTTATCATTTCCATCTTCACATTTGCTTTTTAAATGTCCTGCTTTTAACCAGTAATCTATTTTTAGTTGCAGGGGTAATTATTCCACTTCACCTAAAATACATACATATATATCTAATATAAAATTAAGCACAAAACTTCCCAAATATGTTAATAACTTTGTCACAAAGAACAGTTAATAAGCATTTAAACACGTTGCCATATGCATTCTCAAGAAAAGATGTAGAAAGTCACTTAGGACAATACCACTGATGATTACATGGCGAGTGGAAGCAGGCCAGGAAGACGTGTATGTGTCTGGCTTGTCATTTCTTTAGTGGCGGCCTCAGTATTCACTTGTATAGTTTCCCATGAGAGACTTGTACCTGAATTTGCCGGAAATTTGCAGAATTTTTTAGAACCGTATTCTTAGTTAATGACACTTTTATAATGCAGTCAAATACAAGCAAGGAAGTCAAATACAAATACAAGGAAGCTTTCTTTATTCCAGGGTTAACACACACACAAAAAAGTTGATGTGATGGTGTGTGGGTAATTTCAAATATGCTAAAATTTAACACCCTTTGTACCAACTGAATTTTTTAATAGTCCAAAAAATGCCTTTTAAACGTGAAATTTGAATCAAATGTTCTTAGAATGCCTGTAGCGGTATGAAAACCAGTAATTTGGTCAAAATCTCTTTTAAAAGTAGGCAAGATAGCCTAAAAGAGTTAAGAATCTTGCCTAAAAGGATGGGGCAAAAATCCAGGTCCTGAGGCTCTCAGTTATCATCTTACTAGACTTTGTCATCCTTTAGCTCTCCAATTTTTACCCAACATTGGTTCTTCTGTCATTTGACCTCAAATATCTAAAAAAAAGTTTGGAAAGAGAAGAGGAAAAGTTTTGTTAGAAACAAACAATAACGCCGTAATGCACAGAACTAAAAATTACATTGAAAAGTTACTCTTTTTCTATCAAGTTTGTGTACATGCATATAAC
>NW_011904682.1:0-1264 GCF_000151845.1 Pteropus vampyrus
GATCATTTCGGTCTTAATGGTCTATGGACAACTCTTAATGTTATAGAATGCATCATGTATTTTTAAAAATGTTATGTCCTAATTTAAAATATCATCTATAAATGTGACAAATATATTCACATATCAACAAATAATAAAGGTAACCACAATGAAACCCTGTATTTAATCACAATAAAAATATATAGCTACAGTACCTTACAGATAACCCTGCGTGTATCTATATAGTTCACTTTTTCTTCCTTCCTTCCTTTCTTCCTTTCTCCCTTCCTTCCTCCCTCCTTCCCTTCCTTCCTTGCTCCTTCCCTCTCTCCCTCCCTCTCTCTCTCTATACACATATGTGCATATGACCTTCATATTTGTATGTACATCTACCTACATATGTCTATTTTGATCTACATAGAAAATAATGTTATGTAAAATATATTATGTGCAGATATAGATCTCACAAGATTTATTTTAGTGGATCATTCTGGTTTATAAATGAGTTTATAAATGTTTGAATTTACTTGCAAGTTGGAAGAGCAACTTGCCTAGTGGTTATCTTACAGTAAGTACTTTAAGTGTTATCCAAATATATTGTAGCTGTTATGATGATCATGATAATAATCTTTAGGATTATTTAAAAATATTAATGCATATCAAAATTTCTAGGTAAAATGGTATTCCTGTAATATGGAAGATTATCAATATTATTGTCAAAATGATATATTTTTATCTATGTTCTTTCTGAAAGATTGTCATCTTAAATTACTACATTTTCTCTATGATTGCTTTTGTGATTTTTTACAGTATTTTGTTTGATTTAGATTTTATGCCCTTTTGCTTTATACATAGGGAATTTCCAACACAGAAATCAAATGAAAACTTCTATACATTTTTCTGTCAATTGTAATACTGAACTCTAATTTCTTTAATTTGCAAGGAGCTCTGTTTTAGTTATTGCATGGAAGCTAAAAAAAATATTTAAAAAAATGGTAATAAATGAGTAGAAAACATAGAGACAGACGTCCATATATTTGATAATGTGTCTCCCCGAATTCATATGTTGAAATCCTAACTCCCACTGTGATAGTCTAAGAGGTACAGTCTTTGAGAGGTAATTTATGTCATGAGCACGAAGCTTTTGTTAATGGGATTAGTACCCTTATAAGAGACCTCAGAGGGCTCTATTACTCACTTTCTGCCATATGAGGATACAGGAAATAAGTCTTCTGACTGAACCAGAAAAGAAGGCTCTCACTAGAACCTGACCATGCTGGCACCC
>NW_011904683.1:0-2127 GCF_000151845.1 Pteropus vampyrus
GCTCCGCTCCCTACTCCTTCCTTCCGCTTACGCGTTTATCAAATACTCAGCAACATCCTCGCTGGCTGGTGGATGCTCCGGCAATCTTTTTTCTTTAATGTAAGAATTACAATAGGTTATTACTAAGCCATGTTAAGAAGTTTACGTACATTATCTACAAACTTCACGCTGAAATATAGGTTGATTATTTCCATGTTACATGTGTAAGAAAATTAAAACATCTGCTATTTCATCATACTTATCAAATTGGTCAGTTTCAATTATTAATGCATTTTTAACAAAACCATGCATTTGTTATTAGAGAATCAAATATACCCTATAATATATTTATGATTTTGCAAGTGCTTATCACTGCATTCAAAATTAGTGTCTTTACTTTACTAAAACAGGTAGGACCTCGGTTAAAATATTCAGCATTCAAGCTGCTAATGTGATCTCGACAACATAATTCTATTCTTGCATAAGTTTGCAAAGATTCAAAGTCATCGATTTGCAAGTTTTTTTCTTCCTACCTTTCGGATATATAAATAGCCCCCATCAATGGAATTTAGTTGTTTTAAATATGACGATGAGTATAAGGTGGCCGCATCTCACAGGAATGAGTATAACAGGAAATGTACAAGCGTCTTTACTTCTCTTCCTAGGATAAACGTGGGAAAAGCGGGCATGTGATTCAGGTGAATCAGGCACCAAACACCGTTTGTGTCCACATGTGCTGGCTCCGTAACTGCCTTGCTGGGCGGGAGCACTGATGCTCCAAGGAGTTAGGAGCCCAGCAGGCAGAGGACACAGCGTGCTCCCCGACGGTGCTACAGGAGCACACACGCAGGCCGTGTGGGGCCTCGAGCCTCTCTGCACTGGCCCGGCCCAGCCCCGGAGGCCGCCTCTCAGCGCTGGAGCTTCAGCAGGCCAGCACCTCCCCTCTCTCCCTCCACGAGGCCCCAGACCCGCCCCGAGGTTGCTCAGGGAGTCCTCCCGCACCTGCGCCTCCCACGCCCGGTCATCTGCTGTTTATATGGATTCAAAACCGAGCCAGACATGAAGAGATGCAGAGTTTGCGTCCTGACCGCAGACTGACCGTTACATGCACGAAGCCCATGCTGTGGCCCTCGTCCTGGTGGAGAAACCACCGAGGTGACGCCCAGCGTGTCGTGGTGGCTGCGCCTGACCCTACGTCACGTGTGCTGAGCCAACCACGGTGGTCTCAGCTGTCAGAGCTGAGGAATAATGATGATGTTCTACTGCCCACTCAAAGACTCTTACGGGGATTCAACTGAATTAGCTGACAGATATCAGCAGAGGCTCCTAGGCCATGGCCACACTCTGTGTGGTCCACCGCGGCCCCACACAGACCCACCGGCTCCGAAGGAGACCTGCGGTCTCAGTGACTCAAAGTCCCTCCTGTCCTTAGTCAGCGACAACCTGCTTAGCCGTCTCCGCGTGGGGATGGGCATCTGATCACAGAACGTCCGCCGTTTCCACGAAGTCGTGCCCTGGGACGGGAGGCCTCCGGTCCCGAGCTCTGCGGCTTTAAGCGAGGACTTGTGGCCTCTGCAGACACAGCGAAGCTGGGAGTTGGCTCTAAAGTTCCCGACTTGTCGAATGTCAGCCTTGCGGTCCTCAAGTGAGGGAGGACAATGGGAGGCACAGGCCAGTCGCCGTGGCCGTGAAACCAGATGATTACGGAGACGCTGCGCAGCCCACGGACGCTCCTGGAGGCGGATCCCGTTAAAATCCCTGTTTGCTTCTGCCGCATCCCAGGACAGGAAAACGGAATTGCTTTCTGTTGGAGTAGGAAGATTATATTCTCACCTAAGGGCGAATCCAGTCACAGCTGGTCCTTTATCATTGTGACTCATTTAAAATGGCTCGCTAGTAAAACTGGATTGTTTTGAATGGTGCCTTTATTCAATTGAGACAATTATGTGTTCTGTGTGATTCGAATCAATGATTCCAGGCAGCAGTTGATTATTTCAGCGTAATTTGTTGTGCCTTTTGCTTTTTTAGACAGCCATTGGATATCGAAGTTTCAAAACAGGTTTTAATTTCCTTTCGTGAAAATTTCACATGTGTATCGCATCGGCTTTCGTAAATGTCGTGATGCTCTTCTCCCTACGTGAGTTTGTG
>NW_011904684.1:0-1619 GCF_000151845.1 Pteropus vampyrus
GACCAGAGATCACCAACACCGGTCACCAACACTAACGGGCCGACTAAACTGCACCCCTCCCTGCCACAGTCGCCCATGCCACCTTGGGGAAGGGACGTCCCCCACCAGCTTCCTGGGTGTCGGTCCCCTTGACAGTCACAGTGGTGCTGGGAGCTACTGAACTGAGTTGTGGGAACGGTCAGTCTTATGAACACAGGTGCATGGCTCCACACCATGCGCGGGGACGTGAAGGGCGTCGGCACAGAGAATGGCTTAGGGAACGTCGGCCGTCTCAGGAGACAAGCCTGTGGCACTGGCTGCTGGGGGCCGGCGGCCTGTCGGGCTTGTTCACTCACTGGGTGGGCTCCCCGGGTGGGCAGCAGAGACCACAACTTACCACTGCCAATCTGGGAGAACTTCAGGGCGACGGAGAGGCTACTTCGAGCCACCAACTCCCCAATCTTTTTCCAGTCGTTGCCATGGAGGGCATGGTAGACCTTCAACTTCTCGGTGTCTCCCTTGCTATACCTGAGAGGAAGGAAAAGCATTACAGCTCTGAATGAACCATGAGATTAAAAACGGTTCTCATTGTGGTCCGCTGCAGTCTTGGAAAGCTGCACTGGGTGGCCGTTAGCGCCGTTTCAGTGCCAGGCTGACCCACAACCAGCGCTCCCATCACTGCCTGTCCTGGCATCCCAATGTGATCACCCAATGCTTCAACCACCACGGTCCTGGGCCAGAGGCCCGGCTCAGCACACAGCGCAGAGCAAATAACCGGGTCAGGAAGGTCCCCGTCCAAATCCCCAACACTCCGTAATTCACGCACAATGAAACACAGACTTCTTGACGTGTCTGGAAAGCCGGGCACTCCCCACAGCCCAGCCCCGCGGCCTCGAGGCCGTTTCCCCTCAGAGAGTACCTGTGTACCTGTGGTGGAAACGGCCTACCTCGCCTGCTTGCTGCAACAGCACCTGCAAAGTCTCCAGGTGCCTTACACGCGCACCTTCAGCGAGGGCTTCCCTGAGCTTAGGGTCCCGTTCTCTCCTGGAGAAGGGGCTGCTTCTCCCCCTGCACCTATCACGACCTGCGATTCTACACCTAGGGGTTCCCTTGTTTACCTGTCTCTTCCTCTAGACCACGGCTGTCCCACAGAAATCTAACACGAGCCACGTGTCATTTAAAATGTTCTAATGGTCAGGTGAAAGTTAATGTTTAGTTTTAATGAATTAATTTAATAATGTATTTAACCCAATATACAAAAACTGCAATCACTTCAACGTGTAGCCCGTGTCCAGAAGTCCTGATGAGGTATTTCACTTTCTTCTCAGCTCAGTGTGTAGTCTACAGTCCATCTCAATTTGGAAGGACAACATTTCAAGTGCTTAGCGGCCACACGAGGCTGGTGGCCACTGCGGTGGACGGCACGACCCTGGAGGGGAAGTCCAGCAAGGGCAAGGACCCTGTGGGTTTTCTCCACGTGGTATCCAAAAGACTTAACACCTGACATTCAATAAAACTGACAAATGGCTTAACATGAAAATGTAACTATCTAAAGAATTTGAGGTATATTAATGCCGTGTAAAAACAAATAGGTTAAAGAACTAAATCAAAGACTATAACATGAGTGAATCTGGAGGTTA
>NW_011904685.1:0-1504 GCF_000151845.1 Pteropus vampyrus
CTTTAGTTTCTTCCACTTTTGATTTATTTAAGTTTTCTTCCACTTTTTGAGTCAAACAACATATTTATATTTTTTCTAGAATTTTTTTCATTTTTAGGAGTTTTAAAAATATTCCCTATATATAGCTTATTTAAACAGCTATACATTAAAATCATATTTTCTTTGACTATAATTTTGCTAAAGTCTTAGACAATGTGTACTAATAGTATCATAAAAATTGTTTTATTAATGGGTTGTGTGGCAGTTCCGTCTTTCTTTCTGACTGTGGAGTTGTTTTTAACTTTTAAAGTTTTTCAATTGGTTTTTTTTTTTCCTTTTGCTTTCCATTCACAAATTTATTGCCCTGTATTCAGAGAATTTATTGAATTTTTTTTTATTGTCACTTAGGATATGATTATTCTCAAAATTATTTTCACATGTTACATATAAAAGAAATATGGAAAACCACACGGAACAGATATGATTATAAGGAGGATCCCCTTGAAACCACAACTTCACAACTTGTGTCAGGAGAAAACTTTACCAGTTAATCTTCCAATTTATGGATTCCCTTCTCTAATTCTTACAGCTCTCACTTTATAATTTATTTGTTGAAGAAACAAAGATTATTTCTCCTGTAGAATTTCCACAGTTTGACTTTTAATAGCATTCCTGTGATGTAGTTGAACATTTTTCTCTGTTCTTTCTTTCTATCCATCCATCCCTCTTTCTGTCATCCCTGACAAGAATACTTTACAGGTCGTGTGCATTCTGCATCAAGAGGCACACCCACTGAATTGCTATTTTTGAAAAAAAACATCAACACAAAAGTTGGTGAGGCTGTGGAAAATCCTGAGCTCACGCACATCACTGATAGGAATATAAAATGGTATGTCAACCCCTTTGAGAAAGTTCTGGCGGCTTCTAATAAAATTAAACATACATTTAACTGGGAGCGAGCAATGTCACTCTTAGGAATTTACCCAGTACTGGAAAGGACACACATGTTCACAAAAGGACCTGTACGAGAATATTTACAGAAGCTTTATTCGTAATAGCCTACATCCAGATATTTCCCAGGTTAATGTTCCCAGATTACCAGCAACAGAAGAATAACCAAATTTTGAGATGTTCATTCAAATGAGTGGTATTCAGCAGTAAAGAAACTGAGCTAGTGATACTCTGTGCGCCCCGGTAGAATCTAAAACCGTATGCAAGCGACAGAAACCTTACAACAGAATACATTCTGTGAGATTCTGTTTCTGTCAGCTTCTTTTAAGTTTTCCCTTATTGCTTCATTTTTCCCATCTCTATCTCCAAATGCTTTCTGGGTCTTTGTCAAGTTCCTTTTTCTATTTTATCAAGGGGTTTTAAACAAATGTACCCTATTTCTGTTCTAATAGTCTTTTACTGTTCAGTATAAAGTAGTGATCAAGATTAAACCACTATCTATTAGTTTACTTGAAAGAGGAAATATTTAAGATACTTTCTCTGTTATTATCACAATATTAATATTATTATAGTT
>NW_011904686.1:0-1649 GCF_000151845.1 Pteropus vampyrus
TCTGTATGGCGAAATATTATGCATTAAAAAAACATTTATTAATATCTTTTTGAATATATCCCCTTGAGCACAGAAAAACAAAAACAAAAATAAACAAATGGGACTGCATCAAACTAAAAATCTCTTGTACAGCAAAGGAAACCATCAACAAAATGAAAAGAAAACTTAATGAATGGGAGAAGATAATTACAAATGATATATCCAATAAGGGGTATATCATTTTACCCCAAAATATATAAGGAACTCATATAACTCAATAACAAAAAAAATAAACAATTTGATCAAATAATGGTCAGAGGACATGAAGAGACATTTCTTTAAAGAAGACATACAGATGCCAACAGACATATGAGAAGATGCTCAACATCACTAATCATCGGGAAATGCAATTCAAAACCACAATAAGATATCACCTCACACCTGTCAGAATGGCTGGTCTCAAAAAATCAACAAATAACAAGTGTTGACAAAGATGTAGAGAAAAGGGAACTCTCATGCTCTGTTGGTGGGAATGTAAATTAGTGCAGCCACTATAGAAAACAGTATGGAGATTCCACACACACACACAAAAGCAAAACTAAAAATAGAACTACAGTACACCCAGCAATTCCACTTCTGTGTATTTATCCTAAGAAAACAAAAATACTAATTTGAATGAAATTGAAGCAACCTAGGTGTCCATCGATAGACGAATAGATAAATAAGATGTGGTATATAGATATACATATATAATGGAATATTACTCAGCCATAAAAAAGAATGAAATGCCGCCATTTGCGACAACATGGATGGACCTGGAAGGGATAATGCTAAGTAAAATAAGTTGGACAGAGAAAGAGAACTATCTCATGATTTCACTTATATGTAGAATCTAAAGAAAACAAGACAAAGGAACAAACTAAACAAAAACAGGGTTATGCAAACAGAACAAACTGATGGTTGCCAGAGGGGAGGGGATGGGGATGGGTAGAAAAAGATGAATATAGTCAATAACATTGTGGTAACTTTGCCCTGTGACAGACTGTTACTAGACTTAGTGTGGAGATCGCATCATAAGGTATGTAAATGTCGAATCACTATACTGTACACTGAAATTAATATAATATTGTATGCTTACTATACTTTAAAAAGTATATAAAATGGCATATATGAGGAAATTTTCAATGGCATACAAACATGGTCATAATATATAGTTAAGTTAAAAAATGCCTCTAGGGCTTAGAAGTCTATATACAGTATTATTGTCAAGGTTGGAGTTAAAAAATACCCCGAACTTGGATGATGTAAGGGCAAACACAAAATAAAAATAAGGGGCTTAATTCTCCCTGTTGCAAATAAGGGAGTCTTCCTTCCCCTCTCCCTTTTGTTTCAGAATCGTTTTGTCCTTTTTAAATGTATGTAAATTTTTACAATGGCCAATCTCACAACTGAAGCAGTTTTCCTCAGTGACCTGGGAGCCATCTTTTGGAGATGCAAATATCTACTATTCTGAGTCTCTGCTTCTAGTTTCCAGAAACCTCTCCTTCCCTTTGTCCTTGTAAACCTAAAAGTGGTAGCAGTTCATTTTGCTGTTATACGTAGGGGCTAAGCCACTGCTGGGGCCTCTCCTAGCCCATACATTTGTAAATAGCCTTTGTAAACAAACCATC
>NW_011904687.1:0-1705 GCF_000151845.1 Pteropus vampyrus
TAGAAATAGAACACGTTTCTCAACTTCCCCTCTTTAAACTCTGATGACACATAAATTAAGGAAAGAAAGACTTCATGAAAAGTTCCACTGCCTTCCTATCCACGGCTTTTGTTGTTTTCGTTGTTATTGATAGAGAGAAAGTGCCTGTGAATCATTTGAATCAAATATTTAACAAAAAAATATCAAAGGGCAAGGCTTTTCAAAAATAGTTTGAATTGAAACGTCATTTTTCAACCTAGAAGAGATAGGAAAGCAAATTTTATGGGTCTCCAATTTTGCACATTGCCAAAATACAAGTAAAAAAAATACATAAGTATAACCACATAATATAGATTTAAAATAATATTCCAAATGTTTATTCAGTTAAAGGCAAGATGTCTTTGATATTCAGAATTAACACAAGCCACATACTTAACTATTGCAAATTTATACATTTTCATCCAGTCCTGGCCTTGTTCTACAAATGTAGCATCACTTATGAGCTCTCCTTACTACAGAAGTGTTATTTCAGGATGCAAAAACAAGGTACTGGGAGTTTTACGACACTTATTAGCATTATAGAAGGCTCATTGCATACGTTTATATGTCTTTTTAACGGCGTTTTAGGAAAAAAAAAAAAAAAAGAGGAAACAAACAAACAGAAACCTTTCACGTCCAGCCTCTTGTTTGGTGTCCAGGTATTCCCATCGTACAGCTGAAGGCGTTTACCTTGAGGAAGACCGAGAGACATGTCAAAGGTCAGACTGAACTTCAGTATCAACAGAGTCCCCATCCAGCTGTTTTTACGCTATGTTCCTTTTAGGCTAGCTCTCTTTAAAATTTCAGCTCAGTCCCGAATTGTTAAATGTGTATTTGGTTAAAACATTTATACATATGCTAATTCATTAGGTTATGGGTTTTGAGCAATTACTGTGCTCCGATGCAGCAGAGTTTTTTAAAGTATTATCATTTTTACTTTAATTTATTATATATTTGGGAGATGCGGAAGCAATCTGTTAAAAACCACCTCACTGCTGTTGATAGAGAGGCTACAGCAACCAGTGTTCAGAGAAGCTTAGTACCTTCCACTTGCCCAGCTTGGCACCCAGGAGCTCCCTGGGTCCTCAAGATGCTTTGATCCATTTCTTATTAAATGCTACTGCACCTTAGCACCTTATGATTGACATGTGTGTTAATATTTTATGTTTTTTTAAAAAATATTTTATTTGCAAGATTTCTTGGGGAATAGGAAAAGTTTTAAAGATAGTGGATTAAATTATTTATTTCAAAATGCTCATACTCGTGCTCAAGAGGCTCATCCTGGGGTTACCGCGATGACCAATTTTACTTCTTATTAAATCAAATAATGTTCTCAGGTCAGGATCCTGGTTGATCCAGTCCAATAAAAGGAAAACGTTTTCTCAAGAAATAAATTAGCATTCATCCAAGGAGGACCATTATTTGTGCTATCTTTCTAACTAATAGCTCCTGAAACATACAGCAATTTAATTAAGTTTATAGTGCTTTCTCTCTAATCCAGTAAATAAAATAGAATTGCTATTTTCCAATGGTAGGTTGTTCCTCTAGCTTGATGATTTACTGCACATACAGGCAGCATGAGCAAGCAACTAATTAACTTCTCTCCTCAAGTGAGAGGACAAAAAATTAATTAGACAGTTTTCATAAAGCGAAAAGGTGATTCGAGCCTGTCTCTTCACACACAGAC
>NW_011904688.1:0-2085 GCF_000151845.1 Pteropus vampyrus
TGTCAACAAGAGAAAATAAAGGCAATTAAAAACTCTGGTGCAGTACTGAGAATTGTACACAAACGTCAGGGTTGACTTCCGGTTTCAGCAATAATCTGCATAACTATCAGCAACAAAATATCTAAAAATGATTATTTTAGTTGTGTGGCTGAGCTAGCAAGAAAGTAAGGAAAAACTTTAGAGGCATGAATCCAGCACAGCAAGTAAGCTCTGAAGCTGCTGACTACCCAAAGGGCATCTACATTACTCTGTACCCAAATATTAACTTTTTAAAATTGCCCAGAGAAAGGAGACTAAGTCTAGGAATGTGTCTTCCTATCTGACAAAATTAAGAGTTAGATACAAAAGTTCCTGTGGATCTGGAGCATCTTTAGTGAAATAGAGAATCAGAAAAAATCCCATAAATCTACCCCACAAAAGGAGACGCTAAAAACAATTTCTTATTATTACCTTGTCTCTGGATAAAAGGGGAAAAACAAAAACAAAAACCTCTTTTTATAATTTGCAACTATGGTCTGACTTTTACATGAATTTGTGGTATGAACTCATGTTGTGGGAATATTCTAAAAACAATCAAAGTAAATAATAAATAACCTGAGATTTTAGTTTAATGTGATTCCAGAAATTAACAATGTCTCTTGTCAAGATCAAACACAATCTTTTTCAGAAAAACTGTCCTTAATGTAAACCTCAAAATATTTCTACTGTCCTGATAAATTTCCAATAAATTCAAGCTTACAATAAAAACAAAACAAAACAAAATATAAAGACAAAACATACAAGAAAAAAGACATCATCAGTGAGACTAGGCCAACATAGCAAAGAGCAGAATTAGATTTTAAAAGACTTCAGAGATTGTTTTTATTAAATACAAAATAGAGTAAGAATGTTTAAAATGATTGTAGAAGTAAGATATAATTTAAAAAGCATGTGTAAGGACCAAAAGACTAATAACAATGACCAGAAGAAGGATAATAAAAAGAATCTGCTAGAACCTATATAAGTGGGAAAAAATGCCTTGGTTTGTTACCTGATTGTGAACTAAGAAAGCTATTCTACTAAGATGTATAAACTTTGGGCCCAGGAATTTTTGTCATGAGACATGCCAAATTAAGTTTAATGAGAGGCTTGATGATAGCAGTGGAAACAGTAAGTGAAACACCTAGTCAGCGCATTTGGAAGAGTAGGGTTTGGTTTGAGCCAATCCCTAGAGGATTGCCAGAGCCATCGACCTGGTTTACAGTCCGATGTTAGGGCTCCTTTCACTGAGGCAGTGGTAACTCTTTGGCTCCAGCTCCAATATTTCATTGATTAGTGGCACCACCAACTTCCTAATCCCATTGCTTCCACCATCACCTCACAGGTTGCTCTTTAGATCCACATTGCCAACTCAGTCATCATCTGGGCCTCTCATGTTCAATAATGTTCACAAATCTTACCTCCTAATCATAGTTCCTGTCTCAGTGACACAAACTCTTCCAGTTACTGAAGTCAGAAAGTTGAATCTTCCTTGTTTCCTCCCTTTTTTCCTTCCTGAACCCCCAACAAAAATAAATCACCCAAATCTTATCAATTATATCTCCCTTAAAGAAGAGATATAAAAATCAAATATGCCTAAATATGCCTTTTTTTTTTTCATTCTTACCAATACACCTTTGGTCACAGCCCCTCTAAGGTTTCTGTGCCCCACCAGGCAGGTTGCCCTCAGCTCATTTTCACATTGGCTATCTTACAGCAGATGTTCTCTGAGGCTAATAAAGTTTGTTTCACAATCTCTCACTTGCACCAGCTCCTTCCAAAGGCTTCCAAAGACCCCGGTAGTATGTTCATATGGCCAAGTGTTTTGTAAAATTTGCTAAGCAAGATCCTTTAATCACAACTGGTTAAAATTATTGTCTCTCCACTCTAACTTCCCCTCTGTCACACTTCCTCTTGTGTCAGGTGGTAGTGGGGATCCAGCCAAGGGAGAAGTTGGGCTAGAATTACACTTGGTTGGAGTTTAATAGGATATACGTACATAATTTGCAGTCACTTCCACATAGAAGCAAGTTATTGTTTATTGTTCTCATATAAAAATGACTTCTA
>NW_011904689.1:0-1686 GCF_000151845.1 Pteropus vampyrus
CACAGTGCATTCATTCATTAACCTCCAAAACCCAAGTGCTTACTGCTTTCCAAAATTGGTGGTTGGGGAGAGAACATTAATTTAAATAATTGGACCCACAAAGATTAATTCATTGTACAAAAATATATTGACCACATAATAAAAGCCATAAGTCATGCTAGTATTAGGATCATAACAAAGAATAAGACCTAGTATCTGCCTTAGATAAATTATATAAAGAAATAATAAAAGCAAAACAGACACACAGACCAATGGAACAGAATTGAGAGTCCAGAAGTAAACCCATATTTATATGGGCAAATAATTTTTGACAAAAAAGCGAAAAACATACAGTGGAGAAAGGAAAGCCTCTTCAATAAATGGTGCTGGGAAAATTGAAAGGCCACCTGCAAAAAAATAAAACTAGACTGTTGTCTATCACCACACGCCAAAATTAACTCAAAATGGATTAAGGACCTGAATATAAGACCAGAATCAATAAAATGCATAGAAGAAAACATAGGGACTAAACTCAAGGACCTCGGACTTAAAGAAGATTTTATGAATTTGACCTCAAAGGCAAGAGAAGTAAAAGCTAAAATAAATGAATGGGACTACATCAAACTAAAAAGCTTCTGTTCAGCAAAAGAAACCATCAACAAAGTAAAGAGATAACCATACAAATGGGAAAATATATTTGCAAGCAATGCCTCCTATAAGGTCCTAATATCCAAAATACACAAAGAACTCACATGACTCAATAACAACAACAACAAAAAACAAACCATCTAGTCAAAAATGGGCATAGGACCTAAACAGACACTTCTCCCTAGAGGACATACAAATGGCCAACAAATATATGAAGAGATGCTCCATATCACTAGCTATTAGAGAAATGCAAATCAAAACCACAATGAGATACTATTTCATACATGTTAGAATAGCTATAATCAATAGGACAAGTAATAACAAATGTTGGAGAGGATGCGGCGAAAAAGGAACCCTTATACACTGCTGGTGAGACTGTAAATCAGTACAGCCACTATGAAAACAGTGTGGAGGTTCCTCAAAAAACTAAGAATTGATCTACCATATGATCCATCAATTTCTCTACTGGGTATTTACCCCGAAGACTTGAAAACCCATATCCAAAAAGATATTTGTACACCAATGTTCATAGCAGCATTATTCACAGTGGCCAGGACATGGAAGCAACCAAAGTGTCCTACAATAGATAATTAGATAAAGAAGCTGTGGTGCATATATACAATGGAATATCACTCAGCCATAAGAAGAGATGAAATACTGCCATTTGCGACAACATGGATGGCCCTTGAGATAATCATGCTAAGCGAAATAAGCCAGACAGAAAAAGTTGAAAACCACATGTGGGATATAAACCTAAAAGCAACAAATGAACAGGACAAACAAACAGAGACTCAGGGACATGGACAATGGACTAGTGGTTACCAGAGGGTAGGGGGTGGGGGAGGAGGGGAGAAGTACATGGAGTAAAGGGGATCAGTTAAAGCGGAGTAGGGGTAGGCTGAAGTGAGTAAAGGGGATCGAATATATGGTAGCTGAAGGAAACTGGACTTTGAGTGGTAATCACACAATGGAATATATAGATGTCAAATTATAATGTATACCTGAAAACTATATAATTGTATTAACCAATGTTACCCCCAATAAACTTAATTAAAAAAA
>NW_011904690.1:0-4367 GCF_000151845.1 Pteropus vampyrus
ACCCTGTTATCAAGAAAACAATGATTTTTAAATTAGCCTGCCCAATATGCAGTGAAAACAGATTTTCAGGCATACAAGCACATATCCTGGAAAGCAGTGAGCAACCACAGGTAAGTCAAGAGAAATTGAGGAGACTAGAAGGGACTATGTATGACACATGCATTTGTGCATGGGACTGTGTGTGAGGGCATGGTGGGCTTCAAGGGTAAAACCCTGTGTGAAACCCCAGCCCACTCAAACTGTCTTGAATGACGCTAACGTCCTCACTGAAGAGATGCTGTTTGATTCTTCAGTAATCCATTGCTGCCAGTGACTTATTGCATGTACTCTAAACAAAAATTGACTGAATCAAATTCTGTCTCTGCCTTTCTCTAGCTGAGGGTTTTGGGGAAATGATTTAACCTGTCTGCACCTCTGTTTCCCCATCTATAGAAGGACCGTTGTGTGAGTCAGTGAATTTAATGTGTGTGAATGGTTGACAAGAGCATGTGGATCAGAGTAAGGTCCATTTAAATATGTGTTATTATCCACATGAGACTGTGGAAGAAAGATCCACATTGGATTGAATGGTGGTGAAAACAACAGGGAATTTGAAATAAAAAGACCGGGATTTAGATAGCAGCCTAAAAATTTGCCACCCATTGGAGCATGGGAAAATAATTTTTTTTGGCCATTTGCACTTGTAAAATGTAGATAATTTTGGGATGATTGGACATAAAGTGCTAAAAATACACTAGACACTCCATAAATTCAAGGTAAATATCATCTATTATAATTGTTATCATTATCTCCATCCCCTCAATTAACTGTTGTTGTTAAAAGCCTACCCCTAAGGTGCTTTGGCTTATAAGGAAAGGACTTAATTAAAGCTAAGTATAAAGTAGAAATGCCAAGTGTCCCAAGAACAAGAGAGCTTCAACTCTAAGACTGTCTCAGTAGGGAGAATCAGCTGCTGCAGGAGGGTGTGAGCACGTGCTCTGAGATGGGCTGACTGAGTTTCGCATCTCTGGGACAGAGCCCATGGTCAGGCTTGGCAGGTGCATAGCGCCTGTATTGTTATGTCTATTAAAGGCCCCCAGCAGCCATCAACACTCTTCACAGCCTTTTTTCCTAACTCACGACAAAGCCATTGAACTCTTATCCCAGTCCTTTCTTTGGACAGCACTCACTAATCATTCAGAGCCCAGAAGAAAACTAAGTTTTGTTTTGTTTTTTTTTTAAATTCTCTTTGAGTTGATGTGAATGTGTGTTAAAGCATTCCAGGTGGGGACACAATGTGGGCCATGTTATGGGCCCAGTTTTGACAGATTGGCTGTGAGGAGACCCAGTATTATTATTGGCATGGAATGAATAACATAAGAAGGTTATAGCAGGAAATTAACTTAGGGGAGGAAGATAATAACAATTATAATAATAGATAATATTTACATTGAATTTATTACATACCAACACTAACCTAAGCACTTCATATGTTATGCTTCTTGCAATTCTAACAAATTTATGAGGTGCATTCTATGACAGTTCCTGTTTCATAGATGGAAACCTGGAGCACATAAGAAATCTGCTCAGGATTGATGCCTAGTAAAGATAGATCTAGAATTCAACCCCGGGTAGAATTGTTTCAAAGCCTGCACCCTCAGCCCTTGTCCCAGGCCACATCTAGACTGGGGCAGATTACAGAAAACCTTGAATAATGGAATTTATTTTATAGGCAACAGGTAATCATAAAAGAATTGTGTAGATAGGTGACCTAGTCAGAACGGTACTCCAGGCATCAGTTCATGGGCGAACCAGATGGGTATGGAGACAGGGAAACCTGTCTAGGTAAGAGGAAAATGACCAACAAAGGGAAGGAATGAAAGGGTGATGTCTTGTGTGTGTGTGTGTGTGTGTGTGTGTGTGTGTGTGTGTGTGTGTTCACATGCACACGTACATGTACACAGGAGTGCTATTCCATACCTGCAGGTGAGCTTCAAGTTAAGAATCCCATTTGTAAATTCAGACCAAGGTTTATCAAGAAATAATCAATTTCTTCAGCCATAGGAGCTCAGAATGGGTAGCTAAATTGGCCGCTCTCGTAGAGACAGTATATGGAGTAAAGCCTTGTCATGGAACGTGAGGGAACAAATTATAGCTATAGAATTTATCTGCAGTGTCTTCTTTCATGTATAAATACATTTTTATAAGCTTTATGTAAAAAATATTACAAGAAAATTAGGTGAACACAGGGGAGAAGTGACAGCAGTATTCTAGGTAGCAGGATATCAATGAATTTTACAATAACCCACTCCCTAGCCCCACTTCTGCTCATGGTCTTTTCCAAAAAGACTGACAGCATTGACCAATGTCCTATCCTCCTACTTCCAGAAGGGGGAGAGCAGAGAAAGGGGAAGAAAGAAATAGAACTTTAAAGTCTCTGAGTAGCACCCTCAAAGACTGAGCATACTCTGGAACTCAAGACGCAAAAAAGGAATTCTAAAAGATTGTGGCACTGAGCAGACCAGAGCTAAATAGATGGTAACTATTTTTTTCCCTCTTGTCTGTGCGCTTGTATAGTTTATCTAGCAATTTCTCTTTTATTCTGTTAGCATTTAAGGAAGGATCTTTTCAAAGATGTATCACAGCTGTGCGAGAGAAAACCAAAGATAGGAGGGTTTATTTACACCCAGGCCATGAAAACATACATAATGAGAAGCATATTCTTGGGCATGGGGGAGTATAACAGGCTGGTGGATACAGGTATTGACACAAAAGAATTCCAGAATGAAGAGGACTTGAAAAGGAGTGGACAATGAGTGGTACAACTTAGCCCAATGTCTTTTTGGCACTCTTCCCATGTCATACCTTGTAGGAAATGACGTTTTGCTTAAATTCTAGCAGTAATTCTCAAGCTTTAGCCTCAGAATCACCCTGAGGTCTTGTTAATACACAGTCTGCTGGGTCTCATGTCAAAGTGTCTGATTTAGTGGGTCTGAGGTGGGGCCTGAGAATTTGCATTTTTATCAATGTTCCTAGGTGATGTTGGCACTGTTGGTTTGAGGACTGCTTGGGAATTTCAGAAACCATTATATTTCCATGTTTCTTGGTCCAAAGAGTTGGTCATTGTGGCAGGGGAGGGGTTTTGGTGAGGGAGAAGAGAAAGGTAAGATAGCAGATGTGGACTAATGGGGTAACAGATTTCAGAATCCTACCCTGTCACTTCCTCCACCCTACTAGCTCTCAACTTCAGCTCTATGCCATCCATCTGGTCCTTTGCCTTTCTGGAACCTCATCTTCCTGCTTCTCCGAAATAGTAATAATAAAACCTGCCTAGCCAATTCATGGGGCTTTTGTGAGTTGTCATGAGATAATATCATGGAAAGCTTTCCTAAGCAAAGAGCTGCTATTAAATCACTTCAAAATTTCACTGTGCTCTGCTCTCTAACCAGACCCTCTTCCCACTGGAGACAGGAGATGGTGAATAGAACACAAACCCTCTCCTCATGGAGCACCAGTCTCTGTTTTGTGCCCAGAGGTTGCCAAGCTGCATCTTGGATTCCAGACTGTGCTCAGAGTCTTGAATCATTTCACAGTGTGGGCAGTCCCGTGCTCTTTGGATTCAGCAGGGGCTCCTCTCCCATACCTGGCCCCAGAAATTCCCCTTGATGTCAGCTTATGTTATATTCAGATTGTGACATCTGGAGAGCCCTTAACCAAGCTCCCAGATAGTTGGATCAACAGGAGCCTTGCCAGAAACAGGGCATTGCTACCACAGCAGTAAAAGCAATCCCTACCTGCAGAATATTTCCCTGGGAAGCCAGCCCAAGAAGAGTAATAAGCTTGTTTGGAAACTCTGATTAAATCATGGGATGAGCTAGTTGAAGGGGAAGCTAGTTAATATTTATTGAATATCTAATGTAGCCCAAAAATAATCTAGGAGCTTTTATATACATTGATCTCATTTAACTCTTACAGCACCCTATAAATTTCAATGTTATAGTCATGTTAGAGAAGAGAACACTAGAGTACAGTGAGTTAAGGTAAATTGCCTAGGATCACACAGTGGGTAGTAGAGGGAGAAGAATTTATGGTGAAAGGGACAAGCATGGACATTAGAGCTCCTCTACCTTGAATCTCCCTTCATCCTTCCCCTCTACCACACTCGCCTCACACAGGATGGCCAAGGGCATTACAGGAAGTCAAAATTGGCCCCCTTTAGTTTTTGTTTAGTGGTATGTATTTGTGTGGTTTGCAGCTGTTTAAGTGTGCAGTTAAGAGATACATGTTTAACACAAATGGTAAATAAACCCTTGGATTATGTTATGGGACAATTTAATTAATAAAAAGGAGTGGAACATATGAACACATTGGGAAAAAAAAGCATAAAT
>NW_011904691.1:0-2246 GCF_000151845.1 Pteropus vampyrus
GACATAAGACAGGCATCTTTCTCCTCTAAAAGGTTCCAGGTTTTGATTAAACAACCCCACGGTATGCTCCACGTTCCATGTGGGCCACGTGGCCTATACACTGACACACACTGCACGACTACTCTGTGTAGAGACCCACGCAAACTCTTGGAGGCGAAGAGAACAAAACACATCACACTTGTATCGTACCTTAAGTTCACAGACATTTACATTTATGCCTTTTTATTTTATGCTCATTTCATTTTTCAACATATTTGTCTGTTTTGTGCATACCAGGGGCCAGGTAGTATACTATGACCTGGATGTGACTGGTAAACCAAAAATAAAATATAGTCCTTGCCTTCGTAAAGTTTACGTTCTTATAGAGCCTAGGAGGAAAGAGGCAGGTATATACTCCAATACTCCAAAGATGTGACAACTGATGCTCAAATAACATATAACACAGCCACAGAAAAATGGAAGAACCAGAACTTTAACCAAAAGCTCCCAGTATAACTCCTCTCTTTGCCTAGTCCTGGGCTTCTGTTCCGTGTGTGTGTGTGTGTGTGTGTGTGTGTGTGTGTGTGTGTGTGTGGTCCTTGGTCCCAGAGCTGCAGGGTCCTGGCTCCACTAATTGCTCTGATGGTTCTGAGGGCCACTTGTCTCCTGATGATGCTGACCTTCTGGGGCCCCTTCTGATGCCACCAGGGCTTCCCCGGTGATGCCCTCAATCGCACAGGACCTGATGTCTCCTTCGGAGAGTGGTTCTCTGGCTCTGGAATGGAGGAGAGGGCATCACAGCAATGTGAGGTCAAGCCAGACTTCAGACAGCAGATAAGGGCCAAGGTGAGGAGGGCAGGGAAAGATACTGCACAGGGAGCGGGCGGAAGGGTAAGAAGGAAAAATGGCACCAGCTGCATGTGAAGGCAGAAAATCATAAAACAAGTAAGCAATGTCAGGGAACAATGAGTACATAGGTTTGGTTCATCTGAAGAAAAAAACAAAATACTTACTGAGCACCCACATGCCATAGGCACTGAAAAATTATTTCATTTAGCCTTCGCAACAACTGTATAAGCAAGGGAGGCAAACGTTTGCCCTCATTATGGATAGGGCCACTAATGGCCATTGCTGTTAAGTAATGTGCCCAAGGTGGTGGGCCAGTAAGTGGCAGGGCCAGGATTCGTACCCAGGTGTTCCCATCTCCATATCCAGAGTTCCTTCTGCTCAAAGCGTTCACGGTGAAGTATGCCAGGCGCTCAATGCACGAGAGAGTTTTACTTGTGGAAAGAGTGAAAGCAGACATCAAAACTAGGCTGGAGAGAAGAAAGACAGGCTGTCTTTGCCAATCTGACAATGTCGTCGTCATATATTCTTGCCAGATATGTGATATGCTCAGGGAAAGATGGAGACAACTCCTTATCAACAAATTCAAGCATTTTGTCTGCCACAAAAAGGAGTCCCTGACTGTTTCTAGTTTGAGGAATGCTAAAAACCTAGAAATGGATGACTCACAGGTCCTCTGTTTTCTCCTGCTGCCTTTTTTCTACAACCACTGCTCTTCCTGCCCCTCGGCCCCTTGCTGAAGACACAGCTGGTTGGCTTCTCAGTCTTGACCCCCTCTCCCTCATCCTTCCTACAGAACTTCAACTTCACTCATTTCACATCCACCCTCCTCTGGAAGGCCCTGTGTATCAGAGGAAGCAAGATGTGCCCCCAACCTCAGCAGGTGACTACTGCGTAACCTAAGTAGTCATGGCAGTCCCATTTCCCAATATGGACTTAGGCATGAGCATGTAATGCAATTGAGCAAATGAGACATGAGAACGAGTCTGCTAGGAAGCTTCTGAAAGAGGGTTCTTCACTATTAAGGTGACACAAAGAAGAAATGGTCTCTACTTCTTCTGGATATTTTCTAACTGTGATGTCTGGAACTGTGGCAGCCATATTGCAGACATGAGGCTAAGTACAGCTGATCTTAACCAACTTGACCACAGTTGCTCTCGCCTACTCTTGTCTGACATGTGACATACTGAGAGAAAGATGCTTCGCTGTGCTGATTCACTGTGCATGACAGAGGGTTTCTTTGGGGGTTTTGACAAATAAGAGGTTCTGAACATGGAGTATGGGCCATGGGGGGATGGGACAGAAGAAAAACAATATTAGAAGAAGGTTCGCTTTAGTTATTATATGGGTGCCATATATGTCCTTGGAGAAGAAGGAAGAAATCGTGGAATTTAAAAAATGTTTTTTGACTGTTGAAATAC
>NW_011904692.1:0-1925 GCF_000151845.1 Pteropus vampyrus
TCTCCCGCATGACACGTGATGCTCCGGCCACACTGGCTGAATACACCGCATCCTTTGTCACAGCCCTGTCCGTCTGCGTCTCTCCATGCCTCCCTGATGAGCTCCTCCTCCTCCCAGACCCAGACGCCACTCCCGGAAGCCTTCTCAGCCCCGGCCGGGGGGTCTGCCCTGCGTTTCCCGCTCTCCCTTCACAGTGCTGTGATGTGTTGGCGCTGCTTGGCAGAGGCCCCGGGCTGACATGAAGGGGGCAAGGGACCTGCCAAGGTGACCGCTGTCAGATCTCCTGAGGACGTCCAGCCACTGGGGATCCTGTAGGAGGAAGAAAGCAGAGCCTCGGGGCCTGAGGCACATTGTTGGCCTCTTGCTCCTTAAAAAAAAAAAGAATATTATCATTCGACAGCCTTGGTCTGAAGATGAGCATCATCTAATTACGTGTTCATTATTATTACATTATTTTTTTCTTTCTGGTTTTTAAAATTAAAACTCATTTGCTTAGGTCACTGAAGCATCCTGGGCCCCAGGCCTGGGCCTGTGTTCAAAACAGAATCGCCAGCCCCAAGGGAAAGGCCCTGGTTCTGGGGAGCAGCCTTCATCCAGCCAGGGGGCCCCCTTGGCCTCTGGGCCCGCAGCCCCACCCCGAGAGGACAGGCATGGGGTCAGGCCTGGGCCAGCCACCCACCCAGGCTCTCCCGGGCCGGGTCCCACCTCCTTCCCATGTGTGACCATCCGCTTAGTAAAGCCCCGACACACGGTGCCTCTGCAGACTTCGTGGTCCACGTGATGTGCAGACACTCTGAGTTGGCTCTGTAAGTGTCTCTGGGAGCTGGGCTGCCTGCCAACGGCTTCCATTCACTCTCTCTCACTGAGCAGTCGGGGGACGCCTCCCCTCTGCCAGATGTGTGGGTGTCCGTCAGCCCGGCGTGGGGAGATGGGCTTCTTATGAGAGGAGTTTGGTTCCCTGGCTGCTGTAACAAAGTGCCACCATCAGGGTGGCTTAACACATTTATTCTCCAAGTTCCTGAGCCACAAGTCCTGAACGGGGGTGTGGGCAGGGCTGCAATCAGCCCCCCGCCCTTCCAGCTTCTAGAGCCCGGTCCTCCCCCTCAGGCCGGGTGGCCCCACCCAGGGCCTGGGGCACAGTGTCTTCCACCTCTCAGCCTCTCTGGCTCCTTGTTGCATTCTCTGTGGTAGAATCTCCCTCTTCTGAGGTCACCTGTGAGCCCCACATAATCTCCCCATCTCAAGAGTGGGGGGCGCAGTTTCCAGGGATACCAGTGTCTGGACATCTGGATGCTCCGATGTCCCCACCGTCACAGCTCTGGGTGGGTCCGGGCGTTGGGATCCTTCGAAGCCCCTGTGATTCTAACACAACCAGGGGTGACCCCGTTTTAGTGCTCAGACTCGGTCATCGCGGATGGCTGCTGCTCGTGTGCGTCCTGGGCTCTTGGGACCGACCACTGTGGTGTCCTGTTGACCCAACTTGAAGGTGCTGCCTTTCCAGTGAGTGAATCTTCATCACATGTGCTGGAAGGTGCTGGAATTGATGGTCTCTGAGCATCTTTCTTGCTCCGATGCTGCAACGTGGTGTGGGGCGGGGTCCACGTCGTGTGGTGATGGCTGGCTGTGCCCCGCCGGGGGCCCGGCATGGGTCCCCTGGAGTTCTCACTGTGTCCTTTCTGGAGTCATGGTGTCTGTTTACCGAGCAGCCTCCATCCCAGGACTTGGCACACATGCGACAGTGAACGGCCGGTTTGTCTTTGACTGGAGCGTCTTGGAATTGGTTGAAAGGCGGAGCCGCTGGTGGTTGGGGCTCTCACGGGCGCCTGCAGTCACTGCGTGCCAGTGTAGACAAAGCCTAAAAGGTACTTCCTGGCCTGGGGAAAACAGGTATGCCTGGCTAAGTAATGTCACACTTCTAGAATATT
>NW_011904693.1:0-1342 GCF_000151845.1 Pteropus vampyrus
GAAAGAGAGAGGACTAGGATCCAGGCTCAGGAGGACAGCAGCTGGGCAGTGTGGGGGCTCCAGCCCTGGAATCCATGCTGGGCTAAGCTTGTCCCTCTGCCCCTCCATGAAAGTGGGAGTACATAGCCGGGCTTTGCTCTAGTGTCGCTAGCCCCAGGGCCCTGCCCACCGCTCTGGGCAGGAGCAGTGATTTCTGCCTGCGTGACTCTGTACGTCACCCCTGCAATGCCACTTACTTTGGGGCTGTCCCTTTTCAGCTCTGGAACACAAGATCAAGGAGGCCTGATTTCACCATGAAGGAGGGGCTCCTCTGTCCCCATTCCCAAAAACTGGGGGAGCCCCCACCCCCATTACGGGGTGAAAGCCTGAGGCCTGGGGAACAGAACTTAGCCCACGTCCCACCCCACTTCTGTTCTGACTAACAATCCCCCAACCCTTGGTGAGTCACAGCACGGCTGTCTTGTCCCCTTTGCCACCTCCTCGAGGACCACCAACCACTTCCCTACAGGGGCGAGGCAGGGCTCTGGGTACATGGGTGAAGTGTGTGGAGGGGATCTCGTTAGATGGCTGCCCACAGGCTGCAGGTCCCAGAGGAAGGACCCCGCTCCCATCAGCAGATGGTAAGGGGTCAGCAGCAGGTGTGAGCCAGACTCAGAAGGTTTTTCGGTTTGTTTTCCTGGCCTGACTGTTACAGAGCAGACACTATCAAATAGGTCTGGGGCTCAGCTTCTTTCTTTCTTTTTTTTTTTTTTTAATTAAAATACCCAACTGGAACACATGATGATTCAGTGTTCTTCTTTGTAAGTATCTGCTTGGACGGCTGGCTTGGCATCCCTGGGCCCCTGCCCTTGGGATCCCCGGCCTTTCCTCACCCCACAGTACAGCCTGAGCCCCCATGCACAGCACTTTACAGTTTACAGTCACCAAACTCCCAATTCTGTGCTGTGGTTGCCTGCCATTGTGCTTCCCTTTCTCTTCCGTCTGTCAGAACCTCTGCCCCAAGCAGATGCCCTGGGGAGGGAGGAAGAAATGAAGAGGGTGGCTGGGATCCTTAAGCTGAGCAGGTATGAAGGTAAGAGTGAAGAACGAAGAGTGACGAGTGACGGCCATCCCCAGCCCCGCCAGAGGAGTGAGTCAGGATGACATGAGGTTTCCTGTGCCCGGCCTCCGCCACGAGGTCGGCCACCCCCACAGGCTCCTGCCAGACAAGGACGGTGACTCGTGCCCTCTCCACGGTGGACTGGGGGGATAGGGTCTACTTGGAGCACCCAGTCCTCAGCGAGGCTGGCTCAGAAGTGGGCCCATGTGTGGCTGAGGGGCTGGGGCCTGTCACCACACGACT
>NW_011904694.1:0-1105 GCF_000151845.1 Pteropus vampyrus
TGTATCTTGTCGAAGGCTTTCTATGCATCTGTTGATATGATCATATGATTTTTATTTTTAATTTGTTTATGTACTGTATCACATGAATCGTTTTGCACATGTTGAACCATCCCTGTGTTTCTGGGATGAAGCCCACTTGATCGTGGTGTATAATCTTTTTAATACGTTGCTGTATTTGGTTCACTAGTATCTTATTTAGGATTTTGCATCTGTGTTCATGAGAAAGATTGGTCTGTAGTTTTCTCCTTTTGTGTTACCTTTACCAGGTTTGATATCAGATTAATATTGGCCTCATAAAATGAGTTGGGAAGTATTGCCTCTTCTTTGATATTTTGGAAGAGTTTGAGGAGGATAGGTATTAAATCTTCTTGGAATGTTTGATAGAATTCACTAGTGAAGACTTCTGGTCTTGGACTTTTACTTTTTGGTAGTTTTTGATGATTGTTTCAATTTCCATATTGCTGATTGGTTTATTTAGATTGTCCAATCTTCTTGATTCCGTCTAGGAAGGTTATATTTTTCTAAGTACTTGTCCATTTCTTCTATGTTATTAAATTTGTTATTATATACTTTTTCATAGTGTTCTTGTGTTATCCTTTGTATTCTGTGATGTCAGTTGTAATTTCCCCTCTTTCATCTCTGATTTTGTTTGTTTGTGTCCTTTCTCTTTTTTCTTTAGTGTGTCCTACCAGGAATTTGTCAATTTTACTAACCTTCTCAGAGAAATAGCTCCGTGTGATATTTAGTTTTCCTATTTTTTTAATTTTCAATTTTATTTATTTCTGCTCTAATTTTTGACAATTTCTTTTCTTCTGCTGACTTTAGGCCTCATTTGCTATCCTTTTTCTAGATTTTTAAGATGAAGCATTAGGTTGTTTATTTGGGCTCATTCTTGTTTTTGGCGATAGGCCTGTAACTTTCCTCTTATGATCATTTTTGCCATGTCCCCAAAGTTTTGATATGTTGTACTATCATTATCATTTGTTTCTATGTATGTCTTGATCTCTTTCATTTCTTCTTGACCCAGTTATTCTTCAGTAGCATGTTGTTTAATCTCCGTGTATTTGTGGTTCTTCCTGCTTTCTTTTGCAGTTGATCTCTAGTT
>NW_011904695.1:0-2978 GCF_000151845.1 Pteropus vampyrus
CTGTTGCAAAGAAGGCGCTTTTCTTTTGGTTTCCAGTAGGTGGTATCTAAGCCTCTTGGATCCCTGCTTTATATGAAGCCTTAATAGTGCCTTTTTTTCTTATAGATGTTTAAGCACACTCACTTCTCTCAGTTTCAGTCCCTGTCAGTGTTAGCAACAGTTTCGGTAGCATTTGCTTAGATTTTCCTGGGGTTCTGCAGAAGGTATGGGGGGGGGGTCCTCTGGGTTGGGAGTTGAGGGCTGTGGCTCAGCCTTGGTTTTGCTACTGCAGCTGGTAAAAATCAACTATTGGTTCTCTGCTGTCCCGCTTCTCTGTCTTCTGCCCTGATCATTGGGCACTGCCGCTGGCCGCATGGAGCTCACAGCACTCCCAGGCAGAGCTGTTCAAGGAACTCTCTTCACCTTCACCCCTCCCCTTCCCCCTAAATGGAGCTCTGGCAGCTGTGAGAGGCAGCTTTGTTATTTCTCCCAGTCCACCACCTGACACCCCGGTTCTGACCTGTGTGGTAGCTCTTAGGCGCAGATCCCATGCTGGTGTGCAGTTTGGGTGTTTTTTTGTTGAGTTTTAGATGTTCAACTTATTGTTGTTTCAAGGGGAGATATCTGGGGACGTCTCTCACTCCATCATGTTTCTCTGAACTCCACAAGACATTTTTTTATTTATGAACTTATGGATTTTCTTTACAGCTTTATTGAAATATAATAGATAATTGGTCGCTCATATTTATAGTGTACAATTCAATGAGATTTTTTTCAATTATAGTTGGCATACAATAATATGTTACTTTCATTTGTACAGCATAGTGATTAGAGATCCATATAACTCACAGTGATCACCCCAATAAATCTAATACCCTTCTTCCTCCTTACATATTTATTACAATATTATTGACTATATTCCTTACGCTATACTTTATATCTCTATGACTATTTCATAACTATCCATTTGTACTTCTTAATCTCTTTGCCCTTTTTCACCTATCCTCTCCACCTCCCTCCCATCTAGTAGCCCTGAAAATATTCTCTGTATCTATGAGTTTGTTTCCATTGTTGTTGTTGTTATTTTGTTCTTTAAATTACACATGTATTTGAAATATTTTGGCATTTGTCTTTATCTGACTTATTCCGTTCAGCACAATACACTTTATGTCCATCATGGAATATCTTTTTCCATCCCCTTACTTTTAGTCTGTATATGTCTTTAACTCTGTAATGAGTCTCTTTTAGGTAGCTTGTGTAGGGGTCTTGTTTTCTCATCCATTCAGCCACCCTTTCTTTTGGTTGGAGCACTTAATTCTTTTTTTATTTGAAGTACTTATTGATAGATATGTAGTTATTGCCATTCTTCGTTCATATTTTTGATGCACATTTTTTCTTTTTCTTAAAGAAGTTCCTCCAACATTCCCTGTAATACTGGCTTGGTGGGGATGAACTCCTTTAGTTTTTTCTTGTCTGAGAAGCTCTTTATCTGTTCTTTGACACTAAATGATAGCTTTACTGGATAAAGTAATCATGGTTGTAGATCCTGGGTTTTCATCATTTTGTGCCAAGCCCTTCTGTCCTGCGGTTTCTTCTGAGAAATCAGCTGCTAGTCTTATGAGTGCTCCCTTGTTGGTAACTAACTGCTTTTCTCTTGTTGCTTTTAAGGCCCTCTCTTTGTATTTAACCTTTGGCATTTTAATTATAATGTTACTTGGTGTGGGCCTCTCTGGGTTCATCTTTTTGGGAGATTCTGAGCTTCCTGGGATTGTGTGTCTATTTCCTTTACCAGGTGAGGGAAGTTTTACATCATTATTTCTTCAGGTAGGTTTTCAACTTCTTGCTCTCTCTCTTCTTCTGTTACCCCTATGATGCGAATATTGTTATGCTTACTGTTGTCCCATAGGCTCCTTAGACTATCTTCATTTGGGGGGATTCTCTTTTCTTGTTGCTTTTTTGATTGGGTGTCCTCCGCTGCTCCATCTTCTATATCAGTGATTCAATTCTCTGCTTCATCCACTCTGTTGATTCCCTCTAATGTCCTCTTCATCTCATATAACATGTTCTTCATTTATGACTGGTTCCCTTTTATAATTTCCATCTCCATCTTTATGTTTTTTTATCTCTTTGTTAAAGCTCTTGCTGAGTTCATCTACACTTCCCCTAAGTTCACAGAGCATCCTTATAACCAGTGTTTTGAACTCTACATCTGGTAGATTTCTTGACTCCACTTTGTTGAGTTCTTTTTCTGGAGCTTTGTTCTGTTCTTTCATGTAGGACATGCTTCTTTGTCTCCCCATTTTGGCTGCCTTTCTGTGTCTATTTTCATGTACTAAGCAAAGCTCCTAAGTCTCCTGGTCTTATTAGCATGGCTTTGTGTAGTAGGTGTCCAATGGCACAGACCTGAGAGGAGTTCAGCTGCAGGCCAAGTTTAGCTCCAGCCTGGGCCCCTTTGGGGGCACCTGGTAAGATTCAGCAAGTAATTTACAGACGGCTGACACCATGCTGTGCTATTAGTTGCCTCAAGAGGCCAGGTCGGAAACCAATCCCAGCTGCCACCTGTGGAGGGCTTGGAGCTACTCACTAAGGGGCACGTGGCATGCCGAGGACACTACTCGATGTGGCTTGGGTAAGGCTGCGAGTTGAGAGGGGCAGAGTTTCAGGGAATTCTCTGGAGAGAGTGACCTCTGTTATCCAGTTTGATGATATCTCAGCTATGGCGCAGCCTGTGACCACAAGCTGAGAGTGGAGAGGGCTCAAAAGAGGAACAATGGATACTGCCAATATTTCCATCCTGGAGAAAGCCTCGCTTCTGGCCCACACTCCAAAGCCCAACAACTCAGTGTCCCCCTGTATGTCCCTGGTGCTCCTTGAGCAGCCCACTTGTCACTGGAGCTCAGAGTAAATCTGGCACCTCAAAAGTCTGGTCACGGCTGTTATCCCTTTAAGAGGAACATCTGCACCTGTGGCTGCAGCTGCTGTTGTCTCTTTCTCGCTCA
>NW_011904696.1:0-1548 GCF_000151845.1 Pteropus vampyrus
TTATTTTTCAATTTGTTTATGGGGTGTATCACATTAATCGATTTGCATATATATGTTGAACCATCCCTGTGCCCCTGAGATGAAGCCCATTTGACCGTGGTGTATAATCGTTTTAATATGTTGCTGTATTCGATTCACTAGTATCTTATTTAGGATTTTTGCATCTGTGTTCATGAGAGATATTGGTCTGTAGCTTTCTTTTTGTGTGTTACCTTTACCAAGTTTTGTATCAGGGTAATACTGGCCTCATAAAATGAGTAGGGAAGTATTGCCTCCTCTTTGATTTTTTTTTGGAAGAGTTTGACGAGAATAGGTATTAAATCTTATTGAATGTTTGGGAGAATTCACTGGTGAAGCCATCTGGTCCTGGACTTTCACTTTTTGGTAGGTTTTGGATGATTGTTTCAATTTCCGTACTGCTGATCAGTCTATTTAGATTTTCCAGTTCCTTTTGATTCAGTCTAGGAAGGCTGTATATTTCTAAGTATTTGTCTATTTCTTCCAGGTTGTTAAATTTGATGTTATGTACTTTTTTATAGTATTCTTGTATGATCCTTTGTATTTCTGCAGTGGCTATCATAATTTCTCCTCTTTCATCCCTGATTTTGTTTATTTGTGTCCTTTCTCTTTTTTCTTTAGTGAGTCTAGCCAGGGGGTTGTCAATTTTATTAAACATCTCAAAGAATCAGCTCTTTGTTGCATTTACTTTTTGTTTGTTTGTTTGTTTTCAATTTCATTTAATTCTGCTCTAATTTTGATTATTTCTTTCCTTCTGCTGATTTTAGGCTTCATTTGTTCTTTTTCTAGTTTTTTTAAATGAAGTGTTAGGTTAAATGAAGTGTTGAGCTCATTCTTATTTTTTTTGAGATAGGCCTGTAATGATATGAACTTTCCTCTTATTACCACTTTTCCATGTCCCAGAAGTTTTAATATGTTGTACCACCATTATCATTCATTTCTATATATCTCTTGATCTCTGTTTTTATTTCTTCTCTGACCCAGTCATTCTTCAGTAACATGTTATTTAATTACCATGTATTTGAGGTTCTTCCCACTTTCATTTTACAGTTGATCTCCAGCTTCAAAGCATTATGATCAGAGAATATGGTTGGTATGATTTCAACCCTCTTATATTTGTTGAGGCTAGTTTTGTGTCCCAGCATATGGTCAATCCTTGAGAATATTCCATGTGCACTAGAGAAGAATGTATAAGCAGCTGTTTGGAGATGAAAGGCTCTCTAAACATCAATTATGTCCACTTGGTCTAATGTGTCATTTAAGGATGTTATTTCCTTATTGATTTTCTGTTTGGATGATCTGTCCATATCCGACAGTAGGGTATTTAGGTCCCCTACTACGACAGTGTTTTGGTCTGTTTCTCCCTTTAGTTCTGCTAGTAACTGCTTTACATATTTCTATTCTCCCTGACATAGATATTAATAATTGTTATGTCTTCTTGGTGCATGATCCCTTTATCATTATGAAGTGTCTCTCGGTATCTTTCTTTACCTTTTTCATTTTGAAGTCTATTTAGTCCGATATTAGTAC
>NW_011904697.1:0-2298 GCF_000151845.1 Pteropus vampyrus
TCATTCATCTTATAACCGAAAGTTTTTACTCTTTGACCAACATCCCTTTAATTTTACTCACCCACCAGCCCCTGCTAACCATCATTCTATTCCATTTCTATGAGTTCAGTTTTTTAGATTCCACATGTAAGTGATATCATATGGTATTTGTCTTTATCTGACTTATTTCACTTAATATAATGCCCTCAAGTTCCGTCCATGTTGTTGCAAATGACAGGATTTTCTTATTTCTCATGGCTGAATAATATTCCTGTGTGTGTACATATGTACACATACATACTACAGAAATGGCATCTTTAAAAATTTTTGTCAATCTGATACAAAGAATATCATTGCTCTCAGTCTCCTGAGAGGCTACCATATATGTAACTGTACTACAGGCTGTGTGAGGTTAGTGTGACACTTTGAATAGGTTTTATTCTACAATTAGACCTGTCTAGATAAGTGTAGATAGTAAGAGAAGATAGGTGTTTTTAATATATATTTCAATATAACAATTTCTAATTATGTTGTAGGCTTTACTCATCAGTCTTAAGTATGGTTGTTTTATGTGGCAGTTGGGAGATGCTGATACATGTTTTCAGATCCATAGTATGGAAAATAAAATGAGCTTTATAGTACACACAAAACAGGTAAGTACTTATCCGTTATTCTGGACTTCTAATAATGAACTACTATATTAGTAAAATTGTTTTTAATGACAATATATTTTACTTCAAGAAAACTGCTAATATGACATGAAATTAAAATATTTAAGACCAAGGAGAAATGGCAGGCCTTTGTAAGCAAACAAAGCCAGAAAGTTATCTGAATAATTTATTTCAGTCTTACAACAATGAAACTCTTTTTTTTTTACATTAAAAAAAATTCTGGTCAGTATTCCCTATCTCTTTTATCAATTTATAAGGTAGTCCTTCCCTCTTGACTAGTATCCTATCTGAGCCACTAGTTATATGCAGTAGGTCACTTCTTAAATCTCTTCAAAAGCTTGAGTAAATACTCTATTCTTGACAAGCTGCCTCCTGATAAGAAAGTTCCTTTGCAAATAGCTAGGGAACTGCCCACTGCCATGTATGTCATTTACTCATCTAACAGGTTTCACATTTATTATCAACATGTTTTACTTTGTAGGCTGGCCTTGTGGTAAAACTGTTAATGAAGCTAAATGGACAGTTAATGCCTACTGAAAGAAATTCGTGAGAAGAAAGCAGCTGATACTTACGTCACCATATTTTGATACAGATTTTTTCCATGAAAGATTTCTTAAACTATTACTTTTAACAAGGCACTTAGTCTCTTGTAATATATATGTATACTGTTACATTGTACAGAATCTGTACTTAATGTTTGGTGTGTAATATACCAATTAGTTTTATATAATATCCTCATAAGCTATTCTAATTTTTCAGAGAAACACAGAAAAAAGTATAGATTGATAGTCTGTATAATATTAGAAAAAAATGTAAGCTTTATAAAAAATTTATTTTTGGTAAATGGTAAAGAATTTAGAGTGGAATGTCATGAAATTAAAATACAGATAGCTTTGCTACAACTGTCATTTCAAAATATACGTGAAAGTCAACATGATTTGAATAAAGAAATAGATTTTCTACTTAAGCCATAAAAGTGTTATTTAAAACATTTTTCTGTAATCTGTGAACATTTCTCAGTATGTTTTTTGGAGTTTAAAATGGATCTAGTATAAACTAGTATTCTTCAAAGTGTAGTTCTTGAATGCCCTGCATCATAATTACCTGGGGGCCTCTTAAAAATGAGGATTTCAGAGACTCACTCTAGACAAGTTCATTCACTCTCTGGAAGTAGTGGGGCCTGGGAATCTTAGGTTTTGGTTTGTTTTCTGTTGAAGCAATTCCAGACCCAATAATGAATTTGGATTATTAAAGTTAAGTAAGTTACACAAAACTACTTGGTACACAAGCACATATGTACATAGATAACACCGATTAAATGACAATCTCTAGATATTCATAGTTGCAGTTATTAAGTTCATGTTGTATTTTTATGAGTTGGCTTAATGATTTATTTATGTTGTCTTTACATTGTAGGAAGTAGATCACCAAATATCTGGTTGTTTCATTTAGGGGAGTTCTGATATCATAGATGAGGAGCTAACTTATTAATCTGCTATGTAACAAGCTCAGAAACTAATCTTTCCAAGCTAAATAGACTGATGTGTTCTAAGTAAGTTCAGATATACAGTCTTATTTAAAGTTCTACAGATTGCAGATAATTTAATATAGCATCATCTACACTTCACATTAACTTCTGCTTATTTTT
>NW_011904698.1:0-1376 GCF_000151845.1 Pteropus vampyrus
AATTAGAGGTTCTTGAACAATAAAAGGCTTGGGGTTGGTCACTATTAAACATGCACCAGGTAGTTTGATGAGAGAAAACCATGAAGGATATCTACATTTCCAAAAGCTAGAATTGAGCCAATAAACGGATCTAACATGGCTACTTCTCCCTGTAGCATCTGGGTCTTCAGCATCATGAAATGGTGACCACACACTGGACTTCTGGTTGTTGTGGGTTGTTGACCACTGCGGAGGCATTCTTTTTCTGAGAAAGAGCCACTTGCATTCGGAGGACACTTTGTGAGGACTAAGTGCTGGTTTTGCTTACGTACTTATTCAGGGCCAGGTACCTTTCTGAGACAGGGGAGAGGGAGGCCAGTTACTAACATCCTCGTGTAAAACCCAGCTGGAGACATAGCTAGTAGCCATATTTTTTTCTCTTCCATCTACTTAACTCAATGTTTTTTTGACGAGTACTTTTTCAGAGCCTTGAAGGCGCCAGGCACAGGACCGGGCATTGGGACACAGTGACGAGCATGAGATACACAGCCCAGCCTTCGGGAGCTCGTTTGTGGAGGAAGACAGGCATTAAGCGGGCAATACGAAGCTAATTACTTTATTTTATTCATCTTAAGTGTTATGCAGAAGAATAGGAGTGATGAGTGCATGACTTGGCTGTCAACCTATGTGGGGATCAGAAGTTTTCCTTGGGAATTTCTGTTTATACTGAGATCTGATCAATGCGTCCAAGTCAGATGAGGAGGAGACTGAGCTGCAGCCCACGAAGTGTGTCATGTGACAAACGAGGAAACTCCATTCCCAAGAGCCTTTTCCCCTTTTTTGCCCCCACATTACTTTTTTGGCTCAACTTTCTAGGAAGCTTCTTCTACTTGCCCTATTCCAGATAGCATATGCGTGTGTGTATGTATGTGTGTGTGTGTGTATGTGTGTGTGTGTGTGTGTGTGTGTGTGTATGTGTTTACAACTTTTTTAAAGAGCAACTGAAGTTCACAGCAAAATTGAGGGGAAAATACTAAGTTTTCCCATGTGCTCCCTGCCCCCACATGAAAATCTTTTAAAACAGGCTAGAATCTCATCTTTTTACTTAAGTGTCCCATCGTCTAGAAACAGAGACTAGATTAAGTAATCAGTGTCAGAAGGGGCTCAATGGCCCAGTGATTCTAGAACTCTCCTTCCATATTTACACGGCTTTCTTTCCTTACCCGTTTTGGACTGAAAATAGGGCAGGAACTGGCTTGAAAGGGCCAGAAAGGCTGTTTTCCTGACCAGTAAAGGCAGCTTCACTCCAAGTACCAAGTTCTGGTCTTGCCCAGGCTGAACCCCTAGACATGCACACTACCCTGGCAAACGGGACGGAGGGAGGCCGCTCCTACATG
>NW_011904699.1:0-1627 GCF_000151845.1 Pteropus vampyrus
TTGACATATTGGACAATTATAGATTATATTTAAGGACTGTCTGCTTCCAATATCTATGCTTTTAATCTCTGAATAATCTTTCTGTTATCTATATAGTAATGTAGAGTTATAATACACCTAATAATCCATTTAATCAAACTTACACTCAGGGCTGGAATCCCATTTGCAGCATCTTTGACATTTGTACTCCTCTAAACTCTGTCTAAACATTCCTAGTGATGGAGGGGCTGATATGAAAGAAGAGTAAGAAAAAAACAAAACAAAATAAACAAACGAGGAAAGAACACTTCTCCCTTTACACACATTAATTCTTATAAAAACCTGAAAGAAAGATGGCTATCACTATAGACATTTTATAAATGAGGAAACTGAGGAGCAAAGAAGTTGAGCAACAGGTCTTAAGGCATATGCAACAATAAATGGTTCTTCTGATTCTAAAGCTCTTTTCTTTCCACCATCCTACCTATCTCTGGAGAGATACTAGTAACAAGGTATTCATTTCATTTTTGAATGTAGAATAAATGTTTATAGTAAAATTTTCACATTAGGTTTATAAAGGTAGATAAATGGAACTGACATGTTTCTTGAAAGTTTCACATGTTTGTTGTTGACCTCCTGCTGGAAGCAGCACAGAGTAAATCTAACCTTTCTTTGGAATAGTAGCCTTTCAAATATTTCAGGCACGTTATCATATTTCTCCACTACCTAGGCTTATTTTTAGCCTAGGTAAAATGAGTTCCTCCTACATTTTACTACTGTTTTCTTCAAATATTATTTAAACTTATGGCTTGTTTTTCTTGCATTTTTAAATGCAAGCAACCATATTGGTATCTCATCTGTAGCTTTAAAGATAAAAATATCTAAGAGTGATAACCTTCAAAGCTTCCTTAGAGCCTCATCACCTGGATAGGCACAGAGTTCTAAGTCCTTTGCTATACTTCTCTGGATTGTCAACATTGTCCTCCAAGCATACAATCCAGAACTGAGAGAAATAGTTTAGCTGAGACCTGACCTTGTGAGGAACATTGGGCTTCTATTAGAATAATGACTAAGCATTTAGGTCATGAAATCAGATTGCTGATTCAGTCACTTTCCTACTATATGATATTAAGTAGGTTATTTAACTTGGTGGTGCCTCAGTTTCCTCATTTTAAAATAGAGAAAATGGAAACATCTTAAGAAGTCACTGTGATAATTTATTGCTACCACCACAATGGCCTATGTACTTGAATTTGTACCCAAAGACTTCCTTCTCTCCTCTTCTCTATAATGAGTGAACTGTTCATGCTCCTACCTAAGGCTAAGCTTCCACTTTTGCGTAGATCCCATTCCTTCTTGCTTATTCAAGCACATTGTCCCATATCTCTTCACTCTCTCCCCTGAATTATCAATTGCTCTTCTCAAATGTATTTTTCTCAAGAGCACACCAATATGCTCATTGTTTACGCTTCCATGCTTCTCTTTCGCTCCTGAATCTATTCCAGTTAGACTATTTCCTCCACTATTGCACCCAATTTGGTCATGTAAAGGTAAAACCCTCATGTTACTTGACACTTTGAATTCCTCTAACCTCCTTGAAGCCCTCTCTTCACTGGGCTTCAAAGGAACCATACTCGCTTGGCTTCTC
>NW_011904700.1:0-2040 GCF_000151845.1 Pteropus vampyrus
ACCACAACTCGGGAGACAGCCTGCTTTTCCATGCCTGCTGTGTGAGCCCAGAGCTGTACTTAGCTGGTTGGGAGGCCGCATTTTGCAGCTCTGCCCCACCTCCCCACCTAGGAACCCCTGCTCCAGGCTCAGCCATGTTGGGTGTCTGGTACAACAGAAGAGACTATTTGGCTCTTGGTGTGAGTCCAGCTTTATTCCTAGAGGAAGATCTTATATCTGAAACTCCCAGGGTTGCCGAAGTGCCTCTGTTATTCTGCCCCGAACATTGTTTTACTCTTTCTTTTACCAGACTATGAGCACCTTGACGGCAGGAGTGATAAAAATGATGGTGGAAGTAATTGTGATGATGATAATTATCATTACTATATATGAAGCACCTGCTGTGTGCTACTTCTGACTTAGGCACCTGACTTACCTTTTTAGCTGCTCATTTAATATCCTAATAAGGTAAGGGTCTTAGTCTGCTTGGGCTGGTAAGACAAAATACCATAGACTGGGTAGTTTAAACAACAAACATTTGTTTCTCACAGTTCTGGAGGCTTAGAGTCCAAGATTAGGGTCCTGGCATATTTGGTTTACGGTGAGAACCCTCTTCCTTGCTTCCTTCTTGCTGTGTCCTCACATGATGGAGGGAGAGTGGGAGAGATGGAGAGAGGGAAAGAGAGAGAGAGGGAGAGAGGGAGAGAGGGAGAGGGAGGGAACACTTTCTGGTCTGTCATTAGGGCAACAATTCCATCACGAAGGCCTCATCCTTTATAGCAGTATCATTATTGTCATTTATTAATCAATAAATTAAGGTTCAGAGAGATTTAATGACTCCCCTAAGGCCACTCAACCATTGGGTGGCAGAAATGGACCTGAATCCAAACTTTCCACCTCAGAGCTGGCTCTTTTCCCTCCTGGCCACACTGCCTCCTGAGCTGAGCCCAGGTCCACCTCTGTGCTGGTCCTCAGTGATGCTGTTTGAAAGATGGAGCATCTTATTTGCTTCTGTGACTTCAAACTGCTTGTGATTTGACCTATTCTAAATTGCAGCTTTAGTGAAGTTCCTCTGGTGAAAGGATTCTACAGAGCCCCCAAACCTCTTCTATGAACCCTAGTCTCACTCAGAGACTTCAGTTCAATCACCTCTGTTCACAAGGAAGGGAAGGCAGCATTCATTAGACTTATATTTCCATCATCATCACAACCTATTTTTACAGATGAGGAAATAGTTTCAGAGGTTTAAAGTGAGTGACTTGTTCATGGACTTGTGCCTGGTAAGCAGCCGGCCCATGACTACAATCCAGGGCTGCCTTCTTATGAATTGACATCCTTTATTAGCCAACATGACATTTTGCGAGAAGACCAGGGGCTCTAGGCTTGATAAATTCCAGAGAACCCCCATTCCCTGCAAGTCCTTGAACTCAAGTCCTGCATTTCTTAGCCTGGCGGCACCCCAAACACATCACAAATGGGCTCATGCAACTAAACTCAGGCCAATAGGATTCGTGTAGAAGACTTTCCAACCAAAAGCAACCTAAGGCCCTGAACTTCCTCTATTCCCTGTCCTATGCTAAATGCAGATGTGGAAATGCAGCAACTTCAAATCCAAGAATAAAGATAAGGGTCTGGGTCTCTGCGGGTCCTCATAATGCAGGTACTGCCTACCCTTCCTGGGCCGTTATGCAGGAGAGAAATGAACCTCTGTCTTGTTAAAGCCATAGCATTCAGAGGTTCGTTGTATAGCAGTTTGCTTGCTCTGCTCTCCTCACCCCTCCTCTGCCTTTGGCAATGGCTTCGATCAACCTTAAGGTGATCACTGACATGACCCTGCTCTCTATCCCTCGCCCCCACAGATGATGACGTGGCATGAAGGCACTAGAGTCATAGTTGAAAGATAAAACCATCCAGAAAATAAAATGATTTCCATCTCAGTGCACAGAAAGTAACCAAGATGTTGAGCACTTACTAATTTCCCACACTTTAACAAACTTTGTGACTAATCATGTTACTTCCCTACGTTAAATTCTTCAATGACCTTCAGATGAAGTTCACACT
>NW_011904701.1:0-1670 GCF_000151845.1 Pteropus vampyrus
ATTTTTATTTTAAATATTATTTTGACAGATTCTTTTACCAAGTATATGCAGATGTACTAAAATAACTTGGGATAGGGGCTCTAGGTTTCTATCCTCTGGAAAACTTTGAATAAGATCGGAAATGTTTCTTCCTTAATTTTAATTGATTTTTCAAAAAAGATGTGTGTGTGTGTGTGTGTGTGTGTTTATGCTTACATGTATGTGTATGTGAAGATTTTATCCTAACATTTCAATTATGATAAACTTCACATATATGGCAAAGTAGAAAATTTTACAATGAACATCCTTCTACTATAAGATGTCATCGTACTTTCTATAATACATATTTTTCATCTATTGTGATAAGAAGGTATTTGATACTGATTAAATTTTTAGACGGCTTAAACTCAAGGTTTTCTAGTGTTCTAGAGTCAGATTTGGTAAATTATAGGTTTAGAGAAATATCTTAAATCTTCAAAAAATGTTGTAAAACTTGTTTATAATAATGTCCTCATTATCTTTTTAAATTTCTGTAGCATCTGTAGCATCTGTAGTGATGGTTCCTTTTTAATTATTGATGTGATTTTTAATTGTTACTGCTCTTTGTTTCCTCTTAAATCTCTCTAGAGTTTTCTCAATTGTGTTATTTGTTTAAAAGAACCATAATTTGGCATTCTAAAGCTAAACCATTTATTTATTTATTTATTTATTTATTTATTTATTTATTTAAAATGTTGATTAGTTTCAAGAATACAGTACATTGGTTAGACATCTAGTAAAATGATCCCCCCAATTGCTCCCTCCTTCCTCTCCCTGCCCCTCCACCTAGCCAATGTATTAATGCTAATTGCATTCCTTATGCCAAGCTTCCCATCCCCATGACCATCCGTCAGCTACTAATTTGTACTTCTTTAACCCTTCACCCCATTCTCCCAGCCCCCAAGCCCCCCTCCCCTCTGTCCATCACCAAATTGTCCACTATATTTGCAAGTCTATTTTTGATTAGTTTGTTCTTTTTCCTTAAATTCCGCAAATAAGTGAAATCATACAGTGTTTATATTTGTCTGACTTAAATATCTTCTAGGTTCATCATAGCAATATCTTTTTCCATTCCCTTTCTTTTCATATGTAGGGGTCTTGTTTTCTTATCCTTTTAGCCACTCCATCTTTTGGTTGGAGCACTTAATTCTTTTCCCTTTAAGGTACTTATTTAGAGGAATGTAGTTGTAACCATTCTTTATTCCTGTTTTTGATACATGTTTTTCCTTCTTAAAGAAGTCCCTCCAACATTTCCTGTAATTCTGGCTTGGTGGTGATAAATTCTTTTAGTTTATTTTTGTCTGAGAAGCTCTTTATCGGTCTTTCAACTCTAAATGATAGTTTTGCTGGATAAATTATTCTTGGTTGTATATCCTGGGCCTTCAGGCTTTTGAAAATTTTTTGCCGAGCCCTTCTGTCCTGTAAAGTCTCTCTTGAGAAATCAGCTGCCAGTCATATGGGTGTTCCCTTATATGTAATTACTTGTTTTTCTCTTACTGCTTTTAAAATTTTTTCTTTGTATTTAAACTTTGGCATTTTAATTATGATGTGTCTTGGTGTGGGCCTCTTTGGATCCCTGATTTTTGGAATCCTCTGAGCTTCCTGGGGTTTTATGTCCATTTCCTTCACCAGGCTAGGGAAGTTTTCCATCA
>NW_011904702.1:0-1638 GCF_000151845.1 Pteropus vampyrus
TTAACAATGCTACTCAAAAGAATACAAAAGTATATAATGTAATTAGGGTTGATGCCTAATCCAAGAACTAGAAAGATAATACTTTAACAAAAAATTACACCATTTCTGTCATAACATCTTCTCCCCCGGCCCAGATTTCCTGAAGTATGACTGACAAATAAAAATGTAGGATATTTAAAGTGTAGAACTTGATAGTTTCGTATATATACACTTTGTGAAATGATTCCCTCAATCAACTTAGAATTACCATATCCATCACCTCACATATTTATTCACCTTTGGGGGACGGGGGGGTGAGAACATTTAAGTTGTGCTCTCTTAGCAGATTTCAATTATACAATACAATGATATCAACTATAGTTACCACATTAGATCCTCAGACTATATTCATCTTAGAATTCAAAGTTTGTATCCTGTACCACCTTCTTATTTTTCAAAATCAGAGTAACTGACCACATAGACCAAATCTCTTTGTTGAACATGCTGGTTTCCAAATATTAACAGACTGATCTTGAACTGAGAAAAACACACAAACCCAAGTCAACAAATCAAAGTACAACCATAAATGAATAAATGGGCTAATAGTTGGCCAGGAACATAGAAACTAGGTTAAAATGAGTGGGATAAAAGGAATTAACACACAGCCTCCTGTAAGTCTGGCACTGGGCTAAGAAATCCAGATACTTTCTCCCACCCCATCCCCAATGGGTAATGAATCTTTGGAAAATTGGGTATAAGCTTCACGAAAACAGAGAGGGCTTTCTCCAGGTTCTCAAACAGCATATCTCCAACAGCACCTGGCAGACGAGCATTCAAAAAAGATTTGTTAGATACATAGATGAATGGATGGATAGGTAGATGGATAGACAGGTATTTTTAATAACAAGTTTGGTTTGGCCCATGTACACAGAAAGAAATCCTGTACACAGAAAGAAAACCTTAGGAGAGAGGGAGCAAGAAAGGTTCTTCTAGCCGCTGTGTTTCCTTCTCTAAGCACAGGATATCCAGCAGAATGAAAAAAGCATGGACCCCGTCATCAGACCCGATGGGAAGCCAAGTTTCAGACTTAGCTTTAGCATGTCCCTAAACAAGTTACTGTCCCATGACTGAAACATAAACAAATTCCTTAATCCTGAAGTTGTAAAAAGGCTTATCTGAAATAACATATGTAGAGTACCTTGCAAGGACCTGGCACATAATTAGTACTTAATAAATATAAATCTCTCCACGTACTGGGCCATGGCAAACGAGCCTGGTGCTGACATGGAATGTCAGTGGAAGTGTCCCGTGCAGTCCACAGCAGGACAGCACTTGAGTCATTTAACCGTTAATCCAAAAACCCAACTCATCGTATCATGTTAGAGGAAGTAATCATGGATTGAGCCTCCGTAGGATTTAAAGGGGCTGAACTCTGCCAGTGCAGCAAAATACAAAACAACAAGCATATGCTCCACGCTTGACAATTTCACACTTCTCAAAATTGAGCATATTTTCTTTGCTATTATGTCAAAGCTTCTTTATTGATAATATTTGAGGCATATTTTATTGACTTGATGAAATTATGGGTCAAAGATTCTTTTTAAGAAAAATTTCTTAAGGGCTCTCTCCAGGGCCCATATCTGCACACTGGCTACAATT
>NW_011904703.1:0-1216 GCF_000151845.1 Pteropus vampyrus
ACAGAAAAAGTTGAAAATCACATGATATCACTTATACGTGGGTTATAAACCTAAAAGCAACAAATGAACAGGACAAACAGAGACTCAGGGACATGGACAATGGACTAGTGGTTACCAGAGAGGAGGGCGAGGGGGAGAAGGGGGGAGGTAGACGGAGTAAAAGGGGGTCAAATATAGCGGGGTAGAGAGAGGGCGAGATAGGTAAAGGGTATCAAATATATGGTCGCTGAAGGAAACTGGACTTTGGGTGGTAAACACACAGTAGAATATATAGATGTCAAATTATAATGGACACCTCAAAATTATATAATTGTATTAACCAATGTTACCACAATAAACTTAATTTAAAAAATAAATAAATAAACAAATATCCTACACTTGAACATCTAGCAATGTAATATGGAAAAAGACCACCCACAAAAGATCAGAAGCGTCTATAAGAAAAAAAAAAAATAATAAAGTGTAAAACTTCTCACCAGACACGCACGCACACAAAGGTAAGTGAGCGGTGGAGGTGTTAACTAACCTTACTGTGGTAATTATCTTATAATACACACACATACAGAATCGTCACGTCGTACGTCTTAAACTGACATGGCGCTATTTGTCAGTCATCTCTCGATCGATCTGAAAAAAAAAATAAAAATAAATTTAAAAGGTTAAAAACTGGCGTCAGATGGGCCTGGGTTACATGTTTCTGTGACCCAGTTTTGAATGTAATCATTCCGATAAGTAAATGAAGTCAAATTTTAAGAAATCTTTTTGTGATTAAGCGTTAAAGCAGGGGCTTCGCTTTCAATCAGTTTATTTTACGAGTTTGTTTTTTTTGTTTTGTTTTGTTTTGTTTTGTTTTGTTTTGTTGAATAACAGAGCAAATTGCACTAAAAATTGCAAAAGCACCTCATTTTCTTAGGGCTCCACTTTCATCTCCTGAGATAGTTTTATTCAAAACGTCCTAACGCACGTGAGAGTTTTCCATTAGCACTAACGTGGGCGGTCACATTTCTGTGCAGCATATTTTACGCAGACTAGAAATCGTTTTTTTTTCCCAGTGGCAAAATTTAACACTGAGGTTGTCAGCAAAGAGAGCTGGGAACCCCCTTTCTGGCAGCACTGTAAAAGTGGCCCGAACAGAGGGTTTGTACTCAAAGAATTGAACCATTGGTTGCATATTCCAGATGCAACCGAAAAACCATATTCGAAGCATCCCGCAGTT
>NW_011904704.1:0-1671 GCF_000151845.1 Pteropus vampyrus
AAAAAAGTTCAAGTATTCCAATCTGACTAAATGTGACAGAAGGCAACTATACCTTCAGTTCTCTAGGATTTCATTAGCTCTTGTGCGTTAATTAGTCCACTTGTGATCGGTAGTAGCACAGACATTCCTGTAAACTGGCTTCTCACTTGTGTAATTGTTCCTTCTTAGAATCATAAAAGGAAAGAAGGAAAGGAGGGCATGAAGCAGGCAGATGAGGAGAGAAACGGGGAAAGGATCATTTTAACAACTAGTCATTTTGGCTCCGACCCCGTAATTCATTTTTTACCCCTCAATTGTTCAGGTGACAGGACTAAAGTTTTAAAGTAAAGTTCAGCTACCGGACTGTAGCACTAGAGTAAGAGTGGTCTTTGATGTTATCTCCTTCCAAGGGGAACAGCATCCCCCACTTCCCCTAACTTCCCCCAGCGAAATCCTTCAAGGGCTAACTCAAACCTCCGCTGGGAATTTCTGTGGCCCCAATGCTCGGGGTCTCTTTCAGGGTGCATAACCTTGCATGTGAGTTTCTCTGGTACATTTCTCACATCTTACACTCCAGCTCAAGTTCCCAAAGGCAGGTAGAGACCATGCCATATAAATCCAAGGTCCTGGCACCTTTCTTTGCTTCACCAGAAATCTTTGATTAGAGTTTGCTAAGGAGAGACATATTTTCAGAGTCCTGGGAGGGAGAACTGAGCCAGAGGAACTCGCTGAGGCTCTAGTGCAAGGACGCCCTCATTAAACATGCAGCTGAGCACTGGAGCCTGAGCACTCCCGAGTGGTTAATCGGTCAGCTAGACAGATAAGAAGAAGAGAGAGAAAGTATTTTCCTTGGAAGCTGAGAAGCATTTAACAGCCAAAGAAGAAAAGCACATTACCTTCCCCCACAGCTCATTGGCACTCTGCATACTGATTTCATATCAGCTCTCTCCTTTGTTTGGCTAAATGCAATCTCTTCCCCAGCCTATGACACAAGTGCTTTACATGTGCTTTGACCTCTGATCAGATCCCAACAAGCAACTCAGTGAGAAGAACAATGTTTTTTCCAGGACTCATCGGCCATGCTTGTGCCCTTCCAACTGGGATACTCCTGCCCTTTCTCAGATAACAGCCTGTTTTCTCTGGGCTGAGAGAGAAAGAGCAATGCTAGTGTCTGTGAGGACTGCGAGTGTTGTACAGCAAGCCGCATAACTTTCTTTTTGGAATGTCTTTGAATTCAACCACCGAACATAGACTTCATGGGAACATTTGGTCCTGTGATTCCTGGATTTGTCCAACCCCCTCGCTGATCCTCCTCCAAGCTTCCTGTAAATCAGGAGTCCTCAACCCCTGGGCCATGGACCATTATCGGTCTGTGGCCTGTTAGGTACTGGGCTACAAAGCAGGAGGTGAGCAGTAGGCCAGTGAGTGAAGCTTCAATTGCATTTGCAGCCGCTCCCCAGCGGTAGCATCACCGCCTCAGCTCCACCTCAGATCATCAGGCATTAGATTCTCATAGGATCACCAGTCCCCAGTGCCAAAAAGGTTGGGGACCGCTACTGTAAATTAAAGATCAGATCTTGTCACTCCCTAGATTGAAGCCCTTCGATGTTTCCCCATTACCCTAAGTCTAAATACCTTAATATAACACAGTTCTCACTATATTATTATTTTTATAATAGATTCATATATATG
>NW_011904705.1:0-1785 GCF_000151845.1 Pteropus vampyrus
CAAATGAATAAACAGGCTGTAGTATAATAATAAGCTACTCAACAATAAAAAGGAAAAAAATACCGATATGCTAACAACATGGATAGATCTCAAAATAATAATGACGAGCAAAGGAAGCCTCTCAGGAAAAAGGGCACACTCTTTGATTCCATTTGTAAGACCCATCTAAACAGGCAAAATTGAACTATCGTAAAAAAATATCAGAAGAGTGGTCCTTTTGTAGGACAAGTGGAGAAATGACTGTGATGGAGCATGATGGTGAAGCTAGTGTTTTGTATCTTGGTCACAGTTATATAGGTGTATTTGCATTTGTCAAAACTCGGTGAATAAACACTTAAGATTTGTGCAATTCATTCCATTGTATGTATGTATGTGTATGTGTGTATGCCTTATATCAAAAGGAAAAGAACTATGAGCAAATATTGAATTCTAGTTAATGTTATGGATGCTGAGACATTTGGGGAGAAATGTACTGATTTCTGAAATTTACTTTGAACTACATTAAAAAATAAGATGTAATGATGGATAGGTAAAGGAATAAACAGATGGATAAATATGAAAAATAAGTACAATAAAATGCTAATTATAGAATTTAGATGGTAGATATATGAATGATGACTGTAAAATTCTTTCAACTTTATTGATGTTTAAAATTTTTCATTAAAAATGTGGAACAAATTAAAATTTTCTGATGGTCTTTTATCTTTTGGAAAAGGGAAAATTATAATTCTTACCTAAAGGATTTATAGGTAAATAAGATAAAATGAGACAATGATGTCTTAGGTATGTTTTGCAAATATTTTTTTCCCACTCTGTGGATTTTTTTCACAAGTAAAAAAGCTTTTTATTGCCTATTAATTTCTTCATTGGTGTTCTTTAATAAGTAGAAGTTTTATATTTTGATGTAGTTTATCAATTTTTCCTTTTATAATGAATAAGTGAAGTTGTTAGCACAAAATTGATCATCAAGTGTTCATTCTTTTATCCTTTATTTCACCTACACTTCCCTAGTGGAGTCTAGAGTCCACTCAGATTTCCCTACCTAACTTTTACTCCTCATCCCTCCTGCACACAGATGGCAGTCAGTTGTTCAGAGTTTATTGTGAAGGGTGTCCTTGACCTCTCCTAGTAACAGATTTCCTTTCCCTCACTCCTCTTTCAACACAGACCTAATCAGAAGTAGATCCATGGTGGCCATTTAACTTTCTTTAGCTTCCAACCCCCTTTCCTTGAAAAGAGAGAAGGAGTTGGCAAAAAAAAAAAAAAAAAGAGAGAGAGCGAGAGAGAGAAAATGGAAAAATACATAATCCTATATGTCAAATTAGTATGTCAAATTAGTGATCATCATGAATAGTGGTCAAATGCTATGAAAAGTCAAGCAGAATTAGGACAGAAAAAATGTCTTCGAGTTGTGAAAATCGACCTCAGAAAGATCATTTTCAGGAAAATGGTTGGAACATCAGAGGATTGGCCTTATTTCTATTCTGGGCTTATCAGCAGCTCAACTTCAACAAACTTTCCAGCTACTGTTGCTGCAACATGAAGGTCCAACTATTTTACTTTAGTTTCTCACATTCTTAAGCAGAAAATTGTTACCTCTCAATGTTCCTTATCTTCCTAAGCACAGGCAGTCACAGACCTACAAAGGCACAGTGAACACAAATGATTCCGAACATACTGTCCTTTTCACCCTCACTGCCAGAAACCCTGACTGCATTTGTTGGCCCTGGAAATCACTCTATTGCTGTTTCATTTTTCAGGTGTATATATTTTGTCCTTTGCAAG
>NW_011904706.1:0-1916 GCF_000151845.1 Pteropus vampyrus
TTTATAGCCTTAGAGTTTAATTCATGTCACATTATCATCAATGGCACTTACCTTTTTTATGGTTTTCAAAGACTACGACATCAAATACCTCTGGGTCTGCCAGCCCAGACTGAGGGGGCGGCTGGTCATCCTGGGCTCTCTCCATTGTAAGAAGAAGAAAAGGGACAGAAGAAAGCTGCAAAGCGGACACTGCCAGCTTTATCTGGGTGGCAGGACTGTAGATTATTTTTATCTTCCCTTTTATTTTACAAATTTTATCCCATGAGTTCATATTGCTTTTGTCAATGAAATAAAAGAACCACCAACACACAAAAATGGAAGGACCGGGGTCTTCTGATGGTGGTCTGGGGGCAGCATCCCTAGAACTGGATAGACCCTGACTCAGGAGACACAGGGAGGTGGCATTTACTCACCGTGATGAACTCGGCTGCCACACTGTCACTCGTGAGGCACTTGGGGTATGAGAACAGCTCTTGGTAACCTGTGTGATGAGACGGGCGTGAGGTGTCGCCGTTCAACATTCATCTTACTGAGCGCTAACAAACAAGTGTTTCATGATTTTAACAGATGAAAAGCCACCACAGTATTCCTTTAAATAATAAACTCTAGTGCAAACCAAGCACTTTATTGTGCAAAAGGCTCTGAGTCAAACTGCACGTGCAGACCTCCATTCTGCAGCACATAGCTCATGCAAGGTCGGGTGAGGCATCACAACAGCACGGGCCGCCCAGCCATTGGAGGGACCTTCTCCTTCCACAACCTCTGCCCCAGCAGCCGCAGAGCCTGGCTCCTTCCTAAAGGGGCTGGGCCATCTGCTAAATGGCGCAGAAGAACCAGCGGGACACAATGTCCCCTCCCTCCACTCTGTGGCCCTTCTTCTGGTGGCTGAGACAGCCCTGGACCCCCGCCTGGTTACGGTGTCACCTTTCTTGAGCCCACTCCTCACAGACTATCTATACCGCGCTCATTTCGGAGGTTCTATCCTCCACCTTGGGGCCCTCGTAGGTCACACCAAGGGTCTCGTGGTCGGCTCAGCTGGCGTTGGTGACAGTCACGTGCACGCGGCACTTGCTGTGACCGTGGCCCTGTTTCAAGCCCTTTACATACATAGTCCAGTCCTCATGACAACATGGTGAGGTGCAGGCTACCGCCTTCCTCACAGACAAGGAAATGGAGGCTGGACAAGATCAAGGAGATGCCCGTGGCGGCACCGGGAGCTGGTAAGTGGTGGAGCTGGGACTGGAACACACTGGAACTCTGTGCTCCCTCTCACTCCAAAGGTGAGCTGAGCTCTACCCACGAACGAACGTGCAGCTGTGAGAGAGGAGGCACACTGCGCCCGGAGCCCAAGCGCTCACCTGAGCCAAATCTGACAACGTTCACCTTCTGCTCCATGCCCACCAAGGACAGCGCGTACAAGGCAATCTGCTTGGCGTGCAAGAATGTCACACCCTCCATGGAACTGGAGCAGTCGAGACAAATCACCACTTCGCTCTTCTCGGCTGTGTCAGCGAAGGCGCTGCCGAGATCCGGGTGGAAAACCAGCATGCAGGCCTGAAGGGGAGGGGGCCAGTTCAGGGGCTGCGTGGGACTCGAGCTGGCCCGTTCACACGGGCACTGCCGTGCATTCCCAAGGACCACAGAAACTTGATCCCCAAACCCAGCCACGTGATGTCTCTTAAGCCTGGACAGGTAACTGAGCTCAGAGCCGAGAGGGAAGGTGCTGGAACAGCGGGCACGAAGTCCTACGAGCCTCAGAGGGAGAGGCAGAAACACACCGATGCAGATGTGTGCGTGCGTGTTTCATTAAAGCACACCCAGTGTACAAAAACCCATGTTAACAGAAAAGGTAAACTAAATGCGCTTATTCCTGTGACTCAGGGGTCGTCACTTTCCCATGCCCTTTGCATACCATG
>NW_011904707.1:0-1919 GCF_000151845.1 Pteropus vampyrus
GGGTAGTTTCTACATATTTAAAAAAAATTAGAGGATAACTAAAATGTTTGTTTTTCTTGCATATAAAAGAATAAAGATGATTTAGAAGATTTTTCAAAGATTCCTATATATTCCAAATATTCTACATTAACTATATATTACATTACTGTATTTTAAATTACAACTGTGTCCATTTAAATAAAAAATACCAGTCAGTTTCTAAGGGCACAGATACAAAAAGAATACTTTAAAGCCAAGGCTTAAATTTTAGGCCAGTTGGTAATGTTTGGATGGTAAAAAATCTGTTAGAGGTTAACATAAATTGTTTAGCAGTACTTACATGCCACATACAGCTTGTTACTTTTCTCAGTTTTATGAAAAACTTCTGATTTTTTCCAGAGTCAAATCACAGCCCCAGTTTAAGACTGATTTTCTTCTCCATATTCAGATTTAATTCCTGCTTAAATAGCTTATTCAAGCATTGAGTGGCCACAAACTGACTTCAAAGTCATGGCATTGGAGATATTCTTTTATAAGTCTCCATTAACTCTGACTAGATCATATAATGTCATCTCTATATATTTGTTGAAGTTAAATGCTTTACAACAAATGTTTACTGAGCATCTATTATGCACTAGACATTTTGCTAGATACCAACAATATCTAGCAAAGATAAATAAATATAGATGTTGCTTTCAAGCCTAGTGATAAAAATCAGTTTACTCATATGACTGGAGGTTAGTTAGTTAAAAAATTGCTGTAGCCTGGCTTATTTTTCTTTCTCAATAACTATTATTATAGATTGTTCATTACAGGACTGGTAAAAATATTTGAACATTAACAAGATATCTTTTATAATTTTCCTTTGTGTTTGGAGTCCTAAAGTTTATGCTTTTATAGTTAGGCTTTGGATGTAGATTTTTTCTCTGTTAGTAACAGTTCTCTAGACTTTGAATCAAAATTCACTCAACAGTTTGTTTCCTTTTTTTTTTCTTTTTTTTTAACAGATCAGCCCAAATTTGAACAATAATTCACCAGTGTGGTTCCACCAAAGACTTCTAGGCTTCATTTCATACTGCAGTGCAAGTTAAGGCCTTTCTGATAGCACCACATTGTGGACTGACGTTGTAGAGCTTAAGTCTGTATAGCTTAATTTTGCTGCGTAGGTTCACAATCAAGCTGTGATCTGCATGAGATCCAAGTAGGGAGCTAGTTCATTTGAAAAGAATTAAGATCCAGTTGAGAATTAGCTGTTGAATACAAAAGATTTGCTTAACCAAGTAAAGTACTTACAGGGCAGCGATTACTTGTTAAGACTTTTATATTTTATGTTTAATATTCTTAAGTGCTGATCCATGCAAGAGACCTCTTGGGAGGCTCCAAAAAATACTAATTACATAAGAGTAGGGATATTGTATCTGTAGCTATTTTCTGACAGATTACACTGTAAAGAGTTTACCCAAAATGAATGTTCCAACGCCTACTCAGAGTACTAGCAAAAGCAGTTCTTTTCCAGAAAGTCAAGCTCAGATGAAAGCATTTTCTAAGCATGAAAAGCATAGCACATCAAATAAATTCAATGAAGCCCACCTTATTCTGTGAAATATTTGCTGAGTTGCATTGCACTAGGACCATAAAACTTATTTGAGTTATAACAAAGCTTGAACATCTGAAGAAGTCCTTAGACTAGATCTGACTCCTTTCTGCAGTTCTCAGAAAGAAATTTTTTAAAAAATTCTTTTAGTTTAATTAATTTTACAGTGTAAATGATGTCTTTCACTTCTGTATTGGCAAGAGCCTGGTGAAATATTTTTATTAATGTCATTTAAATTCATTCATTATCTGTGTATTTTAAGCTTTACATTCAAATAATATTTAACTTTGAAAAATTGAATTGGGAGTGAAAATTAATATTTCATGTCCTCTTGTTTTAGTTTGAG
>NW_011904708.1:0-1266 GCF_000151845.1 Pteropus vampyrus
TATGCCATAACTCAGGTACCTAGGCAATTTGGCAAACAGCATCAAGGGGCTGAGATGGAAGGGCTGAGGGAACAGATCTGGTCATGGACAAACTAGAGGCACGAAGGGTATAGAAGCCTCTTGCTTAATCTTGGGGTGGGGTGAGGAGTGTGGTCAATATGAAAGTGTCAAGACAGTGACTGTCATCATGGAGAGGTATGTCTGCAAGTGGCAGGACACTCAGGAAAATGATCTCATTTGAGGAGATGGATGGAATCTTTCTGAGGAGTCTGGGATCTGCCTGTGACTTCAAGACAAACCAGAATTTGTCTTCCTATGGCTTCTATTTCTTAGTTTTTGTGCAGCTGCCTCCTGAACCTGGGAATGGAGCCCATTAAAAGGCTAGTCCTGGACCTGTCACCTTGTTCCAATCACAACTGTACTTGGTTGCCATCCTGCTCTGAGCCTGACTGGATAAAATGAATCTGTATTTGGCCCACAAAACAGGGATGCTCCCACTCTGTTATCTGACCTAGTAGCTTTCAAACTTTCTTTCACCAATTTTACACCATAATTCACTGTAAACACACAAAGTTTTGAAACAAAACTTTAACGAAAGTTTGTACTAATTGTGATGTACTCTGATATTTTTATTTTATTTTATTTTTTTTAATGCTAGTTGCAACAACCAAGTTGATTTCATAACTCACTCATGGGTTGTAACCAGTAGTTTAAAAACACCACTCTAACCATATAAGTCAATCAGATTTGGTCTCTCTGATTCTCACAGGGTAGTAAGCCACGCAGGGGCCCCAAAAGTCTCATACCCAGTTGATATCTCAGCCTGCCTATCTGTTCCCATAGATTTGCTTATATGAACTTCAGAACACATTTATGTAAGTGTGCACTTTGTCCTTTTCGACCTGACCTCAAACAGACTCACTTTTCTGCACCCCGCGAGCCACAGTGCTGAGCTCACCACTTCATTCCTTGTTTCTCTGATCTGCTGCACCCAGCGCTCCGCCTCTCCCCACTCGGTCCCTGTGGGAGATCCCTGAAGTTAAAATATTTCAATCAAAGAATGTCAGGGGTGAAAGAGACTAAAAATCATTTCATACAACCACCCCTTTGATGCATCTCAGTCTCCACACTCTGCTCGCATCCCTCCAGAGACAGAGAGCTCCCTACTTGTTGAGGCAGTCCCTTCCCTCTTTGGACAATAATTAAACCAGAATTTGTCTTCCTATGGCTTCTATTTCTTAGTTTTTGTGTCAAAATTAGCCCTTA
>NW_011904709.1:0-1901 GCF_000151845.1 Pteropus vampyrus
ATTTAAAATCGTATATTTTGTGGCCACTCAGAGAAACTATTGAAATGTGTGAAACTTCAATTGACTTTTAAATAGTCACATGACAAAGATAAAAGGAGATTGGACAAGTTAACAAAATCATAAATCAGTTCTTGTTATTGCCAGATTCAAAGATTAAGATCTCTAGATTTTTTTTTTATTGGACTATTTTATTAAAAGTGCACCATCAAAGAGAGCTTTTGAAAGTACATTTATATTGAAACGAATCATCCATTTTGCCATTTATAAGATTGTCATTGCCAGTAGGGTGGAACAAGTTAAATTAAAGAAAGAAAACAAACTACATCACAACTTGAGTTTATTATTATCACTTTCTGTGAGAGTAAAACATCACAAATTCCACATAGATTTCAGCTAAGTTCATATGAATAAAAGGATAACTCATTCTCAACTAAGAGTTTATTGCTTGAAAATAAAAATATTAAATAATCTAAATCTGGTAAATTTGAATTCAATTCAATTGATTTCTTTCCTCCTTCACTCTCCTTTGTGGTGAAATAAAACTATCGAAGAGACGCTTTGAACCAAATAGAGAATCGTTATTTTATTTTCCAGAAAGAAAACAGTATTATGTTTCAGATGTAATTATACCTAAACTGTTCTCCAGCTAAGGTTTAGTTATTTTGATTTTGTAAAGAATAATTGCAAATTTGATGTGTGTGCACGTGTGTGTGTGTGCTGGAAAAATTAGTCTATGTTATGAAATAAAATATATCATTCTTTTTAGTTTGAAAGCTTAAACTCAGAGGCGATGTTATTTTAAATAAGCACAAATGTATCTTCTATTTAACTGACAGCATCTCTCTGGAGATAAATGTATCTATTAAATATTCTTACCTTGTTTTTTGTTATTATTTTTTATATTTTAATTAAAAGATATTGGAGTGATATAGATATAGATATATAGACACAGCTATAGATATATTTCATTGTCCTTATCTTTCATTAAAGAACCTCTCTTAATTTTGAAAAGCCACATCTTTTATTGCATAATCACCACCATACACTATAATAGCAAAAACATTAAGTAAAACACGTAATAATGAAGAGTTTATTCTAAAAAGCACATTATAGGGAATATTTTCTAAAAACATATTAAAAAGAACATATTCAAGAAATATATGTTGAAAAGGTCAAGTGATCAAATGTACTAGCAGTGAATAAAGCTTTCTTGGAAAGAGTAGCCATAAATTCAGTCTGCATATCCCAGAAATTGCAGTGAATATTCTTTAAGATCTTGAGGATGGAGAAATTATGTAAAGACAGTCGAATGCATGCCAGATCTCAAGGAATATAAATATGAAAATGTGATTAGAGAATATAAATTACATAAAGAATTTGAAAAGTCAGTTCAGTTGTACTTTTCTAGCAAATAATCACAGGCTGGATGGCTGTGTTCACACCTCTCTTAAGGGGACATGTTATTAGCTATAATGGGCACAGTGTGAGCTTCAACAAATCATTAATTACTTGTGGAACAACTTCTTTCCCCCAACTATAAATCCTTTTATTAAACCATTCCTATAATAAATCAAGAAGCTAATTATTAGCAGCTGTGTTGCAGCTGTGATGCTGCTGGTATTAGGGGAACAAAGAGAGTAAGGACTTCTCAAGGATCCAGAAATGTAACTTTTTATCAGTTCTGGCACTAAACAAGATAGGGGCAATCAGCTTGGGATTGCATCTGGTAAAACTCACCTTTCAGGTTGCATTGTGTGGATTTATAGAATTCTTAGACCATACTTGGTAATTTAGAACATTTCTTGTACTACAAAGATAGGGAAGATAAAGACAAGAGAAATTAAGTGAACTTCCTATATCACAGTTGATAATAGTAGACTCCAAAATAAAGAAAGCACTTT
>NW_011904710.1:0-1737 GCF_000151845.1 Pteropus vampyrus
GGTTCCCGCATATATGACCTCTAGTGACAATTATACACCCCACTGGACTGAGTTCCTCAGGCTCCACTGAGTCTACTCCACTAGCCTATCTCCATCTCAAAGCTGGTCTCCACCACTCACCAGCTGGGGGACCTTGGGCAAGTCACTAACCTCCCTAAGTGGCCTAGTTTTCTTCATCTGAAGAATGGAATAATAATAAGGGAATTTGAGGATTAAATGAGATGATGCCTGATGCACTAAAAACTCCGTCAACTGCTATTGTTACTTCTCTTGCCCCCTCCCCAGGCATAACAAGGGCCCAGTTTGAGGTCTGTCGATTAAATGAAAGAAGGGACAAAGATACATGTTTGCCTTCGAGGAGGAGGAAGCCTGTTCCTCCTGCTTAGGATGGGGGTGTAGGGAGCACAGGCGCTGAGTCAGGGAAGACCTGCCCTCAGGGTTGGAGGACTCCAAGATCAAGATGGCAGGTTCCTAGAGGCAGGGAGCACCTCAGGTCCAACTCCTGACCTAGGCTCCCCCAGTGATCGCAGCCCAGTGGCCCTTCGATTCTCTATGAGGGGATCCCAGGAGCTCAGGGACCAGGTTGGGTAGGGGAGATTCAGCCCCCAGCCCTTCCCAGGCAGCCACTGTCAGTCTCAGGCACTAGAGCACCTGGCTGGCCCCACCCAGGTTCCCAGTCCCGGTGAAGGGTGAGTTGTCCGGCTTCCAAGTGACAGGGCCCACAGGAAGGTGGCCCCAGGACGGGCAGCCACTGTGGGCCTGATTCACAGCTTTCCAGTAAGTGGGTTAACGGGATTCCAGAGCCTCCTGCACGGCCAACCCCTGGAGGCAGGAGCTGTGACTGAGCCTCTGGGCAACCCCCTTGTCAGCCCCCATCTCCCCAAGGCCCTAGGGCCTCCCCAACACCCCATACCCGAACTGTTCACTGCTATGGACCCAGGCCCTGGGTCCAAGCACCTGCCCTTCCTCGCCTGGATCCCCTTCCTTTCAAGTTGTGAAGACCTTTCTCTGCCCCCTTAACCCTCCCTAGTCAATGTCAAGGCCACAGCCTAGGTCCCCTCACCTGCTTCTCTAGAGGCCAAATCCTGGGCCCACAGCTGGAGCCAGGGGTGTCTTGAGCCCAAGATCCAGAGTCTGAGTGTGTCGGGCCAGACCTGAGGCAGGGGTCTCAGCTAGAGCCCCCAGTTCCTCTAACGGCTCATTTCCTCCCAGCAGCCCCACCCCCTCCAATGACATACAGCCCCTGGTGGCAGGGACTGAGCCACTCACTGGGGGGACTGGTCTGACAGCATTCCACCTCCCAGGATAAAACCTGGGGTGACCTGCAGAGAACTCGGCACACTCCTGGCAGCCAGCACAGCTTGCCCAGCTGTGACCCCACCCCAACTACCATGCTCCTTTCCAGAACCTCTCCAGCCCGGGGTGGGGGCCGTCTTAGGATGTTAACCTCCCTGCTGCTTCTGGCTATTACTGGTGAGTCCCAGGGACCCGCTGCCCCTCCCTCTTATCCTCATTCCTTCTCTGCCCCTCCTTGATTACCTCCTCCTCCCTCTCGACTCTGCCACCTGCCCTCCTGATCCTGCCTCCCAAATCCTCTGCTGCTTGTATTCATTCTCTCTCCTCTCCTCTCCTCTCCTCTCACTGTCTTGTTTTGACTGCTCCGTGCATCACTTTTCTTCGTGGCTGTGAGGATTAAATGGAACATTGAAGGGAGGCACTAAGAGGGCTCATACACTT
>NW_011904711.1:0-2273 GCF_000151845.1 Pteropus vampyrus
CACCCTGACTTGTACAAGTAGACTAAAGGGGAAGCATAATCCTACACATACAGCAGCCACCTAGCTTTCAGTAGATTTCAAAGAAATTCACATGCATGTAAAACAACACAAATATCACTAAATGACTCATGGCAAGCCCAATATATCACCTTACAAACTTTGAACTTTCCTTCGAAGCATGGGTACCATTGTTTGTTCTTTAGTTTACACACATAAGAATGTATGTATATGAGTTTGGAATGAAAGGAGAGGATGGGTTATTGTATATTAAATGAGAGGCAGGGAGGGAGAGAGTGGAGGAGAAGCAGTGGGGAGAAGGAAGAGGAAGAAAGAGGGAAGAAAGAAAGAGAGAGGACACAGAAACAGTGTGCAATACAAGATTCAGTAGTGTGGTCCTTTCACTGCATCTGAAGTGTGTAAACTTACTCCATATCTCTTTTCCCTTGCTACTCTGTTGATCTAATAAACAATGTGATTTGACCATCTTATAAATAAATAAACTAATAAATAAATAAAATAAGAAGCAGGAGAGTTGAAAGACTTAACAGAGCCACATTGTTAGCCAGCTTGGAGCTGTCCCTGGTACCAACTTCAGCACTGTCTCTCAATAACAAAATGAGGAGAGGAAGAATTTGTAGTGCAGAGAACATAAGAATATAAATATATTTTTTTTGTACGCCCAAGTCAAGTTTTTAGATGAGTGCTACCCATCCAAGCATCATCCCTTTCCTAATTGTGGCTTTTTCATTTTTCAGCAATTTTTCTTCCTCATTACTCAGGAACTGGATCTCAATGGTACTCTCCTCATTTTTCATATTAAAGGGTAAAGTGAAATAAACACCTTCACTTTAACTTAGATAACTATTTTGCTTCTAAAAAGAAGATAAACTCTAACTTAAAAAACATTTTGGTAAAATTAAAATAGAGAGCCCAGAAATAAGCTTCCTCATATATGGTCAAATTACAAGATGCCAAGATCATTGTGGGAAAAGGACAGTATTTTCAACAAATGATATTCATAAAACTGGATATCCACATGCAAACAAATGAAATCTGGCACTTACCATGCTCTATGTTCAAAGATTAACTCAATATGGATCAAAGAGCTAAGTGTAAGAGCTAAAACTAAAACCCTTACAAGAAAACGTAGGGGAAAATGTTCATGGCATTGGACTCGGCAATGCTTTCTTGGTGATGACATAAAAAAAAACTTGGGCAACAAAAGGAAAAGAAAGAAAAGATAAACTGAACATCAATATTAAAAACTTTTGTGCATCAAAGGATACTATCACGAAAGTGAAAAGGCAACCCACAGATTGTGAGAAAGTATTTGAAAATCATATTGTGTAAAGGATTAATATCTAGAATACATAAAGAACTCCTACAAGTCAACAACATAAAACCAAACAACTCAATTAAAACAATAGGCAAAAGACTTGAATAGTAATTTTTCTAAAGAAAAATACATCAAATGTCAATAAGTGCATAAAAAGATACTCAACATCACTAATCATTTGGAAATGCAAATTGAAAACACAAGGAAATACCACTTCATACCTATTTATATGGCTTTTATTTTAAAAAAAAATGAATAATGACAATATTAGTGAGAGTGTGGATAAATTGGAATCTTTGTGCATTGCAGGTGAGAGTATAAAATGGTGAAACTACTGTGGAGAACATATGGCAATTGCTCGAAAAATTAAACTTTGATTTACCACGTGATTGAGCAATTCCACCTCTAGGTATTACCTAAAAGAAGTGAAAACAGGGACTCAAACAGGTATTTGAACACCCATCTTCATAGCAGCACTATCTATATAGTCAAAAGATGGCAACAACCCAACTGTAAATCCATGGATGAATTGACAACCAGAATGTGATGGTTGCATAGTAATGTGAATGTGCTTAATACCACTGAAATGTGTTTAATGTTATACGTACTTTGCCATAATAAAAAAATCATGAATAAAACACATTTTTGAAATGGCATATAATTAATTACATTTAACCTAGACAACTGAAAGACAGCAATGCTTAATTCACCAAAGGCAATTTAGTAATGAAGTACAAGGATGGATAATTGGGCCTTCTTAAACAATCATTCAAAAATATTTATGATGACCTGTTACATGCCAGGAACAGTGCTATCAGCAAATCAGATTCTGTCCCTGCTCTGATTTGGAGTCAAGGAAGAAAAAAATTAATTAAATAGTGATAGAAATTAATATGTAAATATATAAAAGGCCAGGTAATCTGCTGTATTCATATTG
>NW_011904712.1:0-1628 GCF_000151845.1 Pteropus vampyrus
CTATTATAATAAACATATAATGCTGACTAACACAAGTATAGCCCTTAATAAGTGTCTGCTATTTTTCATTCATTCAGTCATTCATTCACTCATTCGTTCAACAAATATTTACTTTATTACTGCCATGCAGCAGACAATAGTTCAATCTAGACACAGAATTGATAAAACACAAAAATCCCTGCCTTCTTAGACTTTACTTTCTAGTAGAGGCATAGAAAGCGAAGGGAAAATGAACAAAATAAATACGTTGAATAGATAGTAGTATCTTAGAGGTGATGGAGACCGGGAGAGGTGGATTGTGATTCATAAAAGGGTGGTCGAGAATGGCAGCACGTTATGACATTTAATCCTTGTAACAACTGATGCACAGAGAAATCAATTCACTTGTCCCGAAGGGCACGTAATAAGAGGTCAAGGAGGGCTGCGAACCCATGGAGTCTGCCTCCAGGGTCCGTGTTCTTAGCAGCTCCTTAGAATCCACGTGCTGAGCCATTGTGCAATGTTCCCATTAGAATCATAACAGAAATATACCGCTACCAATGTTTATTAAATATGTCAAATCAGACTCTTAAAATCCTGCAGTGGCTGGTCTAGAGAGGGCTTCTTAAACTATAAGTCCGGTGGCATTTCCGCCGAAGATGTTCTGTTAGTACCACATCAAATGTTCCATCCGTGCCACAACGAATCGTCACCGATTTAGCAGCTTAGATTTCTTATGGCGCAGCTCTGTCGTCAGGATGTCCTATGGGCTAAGCTAGTTTCTCTGCTTGAGTCTCATAAGGCCAAAATCAAAGGGAGACTCTGGGGCCAGAATCCATTTCCAGGCTTGCTGAAGCTGCGGCTAACATCCTTCCAGCCGCAGGACAGATGTCTCTGCTTCTCTGCGGGGCCTGCGTTTAGCTCCTAGAGCTCTTTGGTCCTTGCAGGCAGGCACTCACGTCCCAGAGCGAAGGCACGTTCAGTCCTTCCCACAATGTCGCCTCTCTCTGACTGACACCACTTCCTTTTCTGCTATGGAGGGCTCGCGTGATTACACTGGGCCCACCAGGAAAGACAATCCAGAATCATCTCTTTAAGATCAGCTGATTACCAACCCTAATTCCATCAGCGAAGCCCCTTTGCAGCAGTACCTCGATTAGTGTGTGACGGAATAACAGAGAGATGGGAATTTGGGAGGATTTCTCTAGAGCTGCCTGTCGCAAGATGCTATCTCCTCCCTCGATTTATAAAGAGCAGAGGCATTTTTCTTCGCTCAAAGGGCCTTTGAACTTCATTCAAAATCAAATTAAAAAAAATGTCTAAGTACTCTGGCAGCAGGAATGCCCTCGAAAGTCTGGACACCGGGCCCTGGGGGAGAGAGCAGCGTTCACAGTCACTTCTTCCTGCTTCCCCCGTCGTGAACAACTGCTTTCCTCTTTGATGTTTACCGCTGAGCTTTCTGGACAATTCCGTGATCCTTCTGGTTGATTCCTGTGGCGTCCTCCTGAAGTCTGATGCCTTTCTTCTCCCCCTACCCATGCCTACCAGTTCTGTTCATGAAGGAGCTCAGCCATCATGTGTTAACCCTAAAACTTTTCCTCTGGCTGTCTCATGGGAACTATTCTGAAGCATCTTAAAGGGAGACGAGG
>NW_011904713.1:0-2573 GCF_000151845.1 Pteropus vampyrus
AACAGCACCATCCCCACCAACTGGCTGTAGCAAAGATGGTCTCTGGGCTCGTTAGGCAAATCATATTATAAATCCTATCTCCCAGGAATTGGAATACAGAACACAGAAACCAGTTCATTCAGTTGTAGGAAGCTGAGCTGAAAGATCATAAAAATATGGGCATTGAGGTCACTATCATGAATAAACATGTGAGTGAGCAAAAAAGAGAATGGGTAGAAAGGAGATCAAAACAGCACAGATATTGAAGCAGAGTGAACAATATATGTAAAGAGAGGAGAGATAAATCATGAAGCCCATCTCTGTGACCTGAATCTGAATTAAAACTACTTAGATTTCCAGCTTCTTGAAGAGCATTTCTATTGCAATCCAACAAACTCCAAAACAAGATTTGAGTCACAAGGAAGGAGTCAGAGAGAGAGGGAGAGGAAGTGAGAGCAAGCGAGCAAGAGAGAGATTGAGAGAGAGAGAGAGAGACTGAGAAATTGAGAGAGAGAGATTGAGAAAGACAGAGACAGAGACAGAGACAGAGACAGAGACAGAGAGTCAGAGAACCATACAAACATAGATGTAACCCACTAGCCCTCTAGCTTCCTTGCCAGGGCAGACTGATATCATTGCCTCAACAGATAGACATATCAGTGTTGCTCTAGCAGCTGGGAGAGAAAAAATCAAATTGGGTGGTGAAAGAAAGTAGGCTATTTTGGAATTGCACCCAAAAAAGAAAAATAGAAACCACGATAAAGACTCACAGGCAATGCAACCTAAATGCATTACCCGTATTTCCATCCTCACAGTCACTACTGTCCAAAGAAGAAATCCTGGGCTCAAAGTCACAGCCTTTAATGCAGAGGCAGACAAGTGTCAAGGGCTTTGGGGGAGAAATATATCAAGCAAGCCATTCTTTGGTAAATGTGAGGAACATTAAGATGTTGGTGAAGTTGGTGGTAATATATGCTTCTACAGAAGTTCTCAGGGTAATTTTATAGAAACAGTATCATATTATATATTATAATGAGGAAGGAAGTATGTGGGGGAAGCAATTTTTAGAAAGTAGTATGACAGAGAGATTAAATATTTTCCTTAGCAGTGGTCCCCAACCATTTTGGCACTAGGGACCAGTGCTCCTATGAGAATCTAATGCCTGATGATCTGAGGTGGAGCTGAGGTGGTGATGTTAGCACTGGGGAGCCGCTGCAAACACAGATGAAGCTTTACTCACTCACCTGCCACTCACCTCCTGCTGTGCGGCCCGATTCCTAACAGGTCATGGACTATCCATCTGTGGCCTGAGGGTTGGGGACCCCTGCCTTATGAGATGCCAAAAGGAACAAAATTGATCAGAAATTGGTAAAAGAGATATGGCAATGATGTAAGGGTGCCATGTGTTCCAGGCTCTACCATTTACCAGATAGGTGACCATAAGCAAGTTACTAGACTACTCTGTGCCTCATTGTCCTCATGTGTAACGTGGGGATAATAATTATAAAACACTCACCTCATAGGGTTGTTTTAGCAATTAGTTGAGAATTATATAGTATGTGTCACCTAGCATGCCCTCAATACATTTAGCTGTGATTGCTAAATTCTTCAGTTGTGTTTTCCCCAAAAGTGACAATGAGACTAAGATTTGTGTGCAAGTGGTTTATTTGGGAGGTGATCTCAGGAAGCACCAGTGGGCAACTACAGAAATGAGATAGAGAAGATAAGGAAGCTAATACAGGGAGCTTTAATGAGCGGTTATCATTGAGGGCAATAGTGGTGCCATCGTAATAATAGGTCAACTACCTCTTCATCAGAGTATTTCAGACAATGGGAAGGAGAAATATTTAGGGGCCACTGGAACCATCTTGTTGTCCCTGCAATGTCACTACAGGGCATAGGCCAAACTTCTTTTGATTAACTTTAGCCAGCAGTTTTGCTAGAAAAACTGAAATATCTCAAACTATAGCTTTTAGGTCTGAAAATATAACTCATAAAAATTCCAAGCAACTCAGTTGTTTCAGTGAAGCAGGTGCACCCAACACAAAGGAAATCACTATATGAAGTCCTAGAGGAAAATTAATATCTCTTAACTTTATAAGACATTCAAGCAAGGATCTAGTCAATTTAAGTTGAGGTTCTCCATGGCTTTTACTCAGGCTCTGAGGGCAGTGGGTCACCCTTGCATTTAATGACTCATATTTTACTGGCCCTTCATCGCCCTTCTCAAAGTTTTGTTCTATTTTTCTTATTATTTCTGGATGGGAGTTCTCACATTTGTTTCTGAATCTGTCAGTTGACAACTCAAATCTACTACAGAGCACCTCCCTTCTGATACTGTAGCTCTTTTCCACTGTAAAAATGTTAATGTTCCTCCAAAAGTAACTATCTTTGGATGTTCCCAAATGTCTTTTTTTCTTGAATCCAATGAAATACTGTATTTCCTCCACACTCTATGCTATGGAGCCCAGTTGTATTCTGAGTGCCTCTCTGTGATCCTCTGAATGTCTCTCCACTGCCTGAAACTAAAACAGGAAAACTGGGGTCCCTAGGTCTACCTGAGTCTGTCTTTCTAAGCAGTTCTTTCAACTTTC
>NW_011904714.1:0-1543 GCF_000151845.1 Pteropus vampyrus
CATGATGCAGGCCTCAATTGTCCAAGTACTTCTACTTCTTATTCACAGTGATGGATATGACACCCAAGCTTGGCTAATGACCTTCCTACTCAAGTATTCTGAGGAAAAAAGGATGTAGGTTTAGGCAGTTCATGGCCATCTCCTGGGGGAGACTCCATCTGAGAAGCTAACTCAGAAGAAAGTTGACCTAGGAGGGGCAGAAAGACAGTTTCCTGATGTCTTTGTGCCTTTGGATAAATCCATTTCTGAAATTATAAGGCCCCACAGTCTTGAAGTCATGAGAGCCCCTGAATACTCTTTGATAGTCAAGCTAATGTTAAATTGGTTCTTTATTCATCAACTAAAAGAATTCTAATTTAGAGCCAAACTTCTTTTTTCTTTCCCCTTATTCACTTGGGAGGTTTGACTGGTGTTTGGTCCCCTCTTGCAGTAGGAGACTTTCAAAGTAAAGACACACCAAAAGGGCAGATGGCCACAGTATTTAATGGACCACACAGGTCATTGTTTGGGATTTTTAGAAATAGTTTAAAGAGTTTCCTTAATAATTCCAGTAAAGTTAGGACCTGAAAACTGAAGCTCATTTGAGAAAAGCCTGAAAGGCATTCAGGAGACATGTGCTTAGCCTTCTGACTTTAACAGGCTTGTGTTTATGGGTTAATGTGGTACAAAAGAAGCAGTTGTGGTTAGAAAAAAAAAGGGAGACCAATGTTTACAGACACCAGGTGCTCAGCACCTTTCTCACAATGTGTGATTGTTGTGCGAAGGCCCCTTAAGGATACCGTGGGGCACCAATCAAACGTGAGTTTCAGAGAGGTCACAGGAAAAGTCCCATAAGGCACCAGTCCTCCTGCCTGCAACAGTGGGCAGAGGAAGAACCTGAATGAATCTGCACCAAGTGTTCTTACCTTTTGGGGTACACGCCAGGATATTTACAGATGATAAATACGTATTTTCCTTGGGATGACATTAAAATGATAAAATAAATCTATCTGTACTATAGTAACAAGTTTTAAAACTTATTTTTTTTTTTTAGTCTTTCTAGGTTATATTTTTGGGAAAGATGCAGATGTTGAAATATAAGATAAATATGATTTTCTCATAGTCAAGAATATCAAAGGACATTTTATTCTCTCTCGAAGAGCCTGGTGTCTAAATTATTATAAAAATGGGAACATACATGTCACATCTAATCAACTGTAAATTATAAACTCATACAGTGTAACACCATTTAAATTTTTTATAAATCAAGTGAAAAGGAAAAAGAAAGGCCATGCACACGTGCACACACACACTATATTATTTCAATTCTAGTTTGGAAACCCTGAGTTATCTCATGCATGTGTTTTAGCTAATTCTATAAATTAAGGGTCCGAAAACCATAGCTCTCACATTAAATCTGGCTGATTACCTCTTTCAGTATGGCCCATAAGCTAAGAATGGCATATCAAGAGGAGAATAATATTTAATAACATTTAAAAATTATATGAAATTCTAATTTTAGTGTTCATAATATTGTTTTACTGGACTAGCTTGCCCATTTATT
>NW_011904715.1:0-2158 GCF_000151845.1 Pteropus vampyrus
TTTCTCTTTTTTCTTTAGGGAGTCTAGCCAGGGGTTTGTCAATTTTATTATCCTTCTCAAAGAACCAGCTCTTTATTGTATTTATTTTTTCTATTGTGTGTGGTTTTTCTTTTTCCCCCTGTGGTTGTTGTTTGTTTTCAGTTTTATTTATTTCTACTCTAATTTTGAGAATTTCTTTCCTTCTGCTGACTTTAGGCCTCATTTGTTCTTCCTTTTCTAGTTGTTAAGATGAAGTGTCAGGTTGTTTATTTGGGCTCATTCTTGTTTTAGGACATAGGCCTGTAATGATATGAACTTTCCTCTTATGACTGCTTTTGCGGTGTCCCAACATTTTGATATGTTGCACTATCATTATCATTCGTTTCTATGTATCTCTTGATCTGTCTTTTTATTTCTTCTGTGACCCAGTTATCCTTCAGTAGCATATTGTTTAATCTCCATGTATTTGTGGTTCTTCCTGATTTCTTTTTACAGTTGATCTCTAGTTTCAAAGCATTATGATCAGAGAATATAGTTGCTATGATTTCAACCCTCTTATATTTGCTGAGGCTATCTCTGTGTCCTAGTATGCGGTCGATTCTTGAGAATGTTCCACGTGCACTAGAGAAAAATGTATAAGCAATTGTTTTGGGATGGAAGGCTCTGTAAATGTCCAGGTGGTCTAATGTGTGGTCTAATTTAAAGATGTTATTTCTAATTTAAGGATGTTATTCCCTTATTGATTTTCTGTTTGGATGATCTGTCCATATCTGACAATGGAGTATTTAGATCCCCTACTATGATAGTGTTTTGGTCTGTTTCTCCCTTTAGTTCTGTTAGTAATTGCTTTACATATTTTGCGGCTCCCTGATTGGGACCGTAGATATTAATAAAGGTTATGTCTTCTCGGTGCAAGATTCCCTTTATCATTATGAAGTGTCTCTCAGTATCTTTCGTTACCTTTTTTATTTTGATGTCTACTTCTTCCAACATTAGTACTGCTACTCCCGCTTTTCTCTGAATGCTATTTGCTTGAAATATCATTTTCTATCCTTTCACTCTGAGTCTATATTCGTCTTTGGAGCTGAGATGTGTCTCAGCACACGGTTGGGTTTTGTTTTTCGATCCATTCTGCAACTCCGTGCCTTTTTATTGGTGAGTTCAGTCCGTTTACATTTAGGGCGATTATTGAAATATGAAGTCTTCTTATAGCTATTTTATCTTTTGGTTTCTAGTAGCTCGGTGTTTCCATCGCTTCCTTGTCCTTGTGTGTGTGTTTTCTTTATTTTGGTTGGCTTATGTGAGTTTTCCCTCTGGTCCTTCTTGTTTTATGTTATATACTTTGGTTCTAAATCTTTGGCCTGTGGTTACCATTATGAATATGAAAAGGATAGTTATATATATACAATCGTTCATTTTCTTCTGTGCGTGCCTTATCTCCATTTCCCTTTGCAAATTTCGATCTTTGAATCCTCCCCTTTTCAGTCATTGTTGTCTCAGTTTGTCCCTGTGTATGCTGAACGTTCATTACTATCTTGCTATAGCAAATTTCTTCTTATTTTAAGCTTATAGTGCTCTGTTCTTAGTAAAGATTGCACTCTTCTGCTTTTATCAACCTGCTAGTCACCTTACTCCTCATGCATTTTTTTGTTTTGTTTTGTCATTTGTTTTAAGTGAGCTGACCTCTTTCAGAATTTCCTGTATGTCTGGAAAGGTCCTAATTTCTCCTTTATATCTAAAGGAGAGCTTAGCTGGATACATTATTCTTGGCTGGTAGTTCTTTTCATTCAATAGTTTGAATATTTGATTCTACTCCTTTCTGGTTTGTAAGGTTTGCGCTCAGGAGTCTGATGATAATCTAATGGGTTTTCCTTTATAGGTTACTATCGTCTTTTCCCTGGCTGCCCTGAGAATTCTGTGTTTATTGTTAATTTTTGATAACTTTAATACAATGTGCCTTGGTGAAGGCCTTTTTGAGTTGAGATAATTGGGTGTTCTATTGACTTCTTGAATTCCAAGCTCCAGCTCATTCCTTAGATTTGGGAAATTCTCGTCCACTATTTGTCTGAAAATGCTTTCTAGTCCTTGCTCCTTTTCCTCGCCTTCGGTGATGTCCATTATTCTTAGGTTTCCTCTCCTGATGGTATCAGCTGGTTCTTGTATTTCTCTTGCATTATTT
>NW_011904716.1:0-2169 GCF_000151845.1 Pteropus vampyrus
AAGTCCGTGTGGAACACAGGGAAGCGGGGTCTGAGAGAGACACCTGGACCTGCCGTCCTGTTTCTGCCAAGACCAGAGGTATAAAGCACTTCGATCCACACGCTGTCCACTCACGGCTAAGAAGAAAAGTACAGAGCTGATCTCTGCCTCCAAGGAGCTGACCTCTAAAAGAGGAGGCCAACAACTTCTAAACAAATTTTGCAAGTACTGAATAGACACGCTCCTTCGGAAAGGATAACTTATTCACATCCGAACATGGTCTAACTTAAACTGTCTTCTAAACCGACAATGCACCGTCTCTTTCCCTGATTCTGTTCTCGCCAAAACGATCTTTGAACGACTGGTTTCCCAGTTACAGGGATACTGGGGAAAGGGTGCCCAGGGAGACAAGAGCATCAGTTCTCAGTAAACGACCCTCGTTCTTGGATCGTTAAGTGCGACGACCATGACACAGTGTTCCAAAGGCTCGACCAGTCACAGCGGCTGAAACTCTTTCTAGAATGCAAGAGGACAGCCAGGTCCTGAGCAGGACGGACAAACCCGCTCAGTAACCAGAGTGTTTGCTCTCAGTGGACACCAAGCTGGACTCTCTGCTAGTTTTTGTCGGGGACATTTTTGAATGATCCTTGTATCAAAAGATCTCATACTGATCTTTTAGAAATAACCTTTTTTTTTTTTTTGTGAGGGCAGAGAATGATAGAATTAGACGGGAAAAATCTCAAAAGACCAGCCAGTAAACTGAATTTCCTCTGAGAGCTGAAACTTTGAAACAGTCCTCAGAGATAATTTTCTGCCCACTGTTCGCATATATGTATGTGTGAACATATATAATGGGGTAAATGGTGGTAAAGGCAGGTCTGGGGCATGAACATCAGACAGAAACTTTAGTACCAATATATTTTTGCCTAATAACATCATACATAGATAGTAAAGGCAAGGAGGGGAGGAACAGAAAATATCGAACAGTCCATTTCAGAGCAAAAACATATTAGATATTATTCAGCATAAAAAAATCATTTTATAATAACAAAGAAGCCAATTCTTAAGAAAACGCAACAACCCAAATGTTTATGCACTAGGAAAAAGTGAAAAATAAAATAACAAATGATTGGCTTTGAGTTATCACTTTTGGTCTATCAAATTGAAAATAAAATTTTAACAGCAGGGAGAAAATGCTCTGTGAGCATTCTGGCACTTCTGTGTGGTCCAGCCTTCCCAGGCCAAAGACGCAGGCCACGCAGGTCGGAAAGCACAGCCCTCGGAAGGCGGAGACCTCCGCGGAGAGTCGAGGCTCTCTACTTCGTGGTCCTGGAGACTAGTACTGGCATTTAGGGTGATGAACAAGTGACATGGGCACCTTGGAGACCTGCGGAGTGAGCGGTCTCTCTGCAGCATCTCCTGCGCAAGCCGACTCTCCTAACTTGGGGGGGGTTCCCCTCCCGTGGGGCAACCCCTGGTTCTCCCTGTATCGCCAGTGGGGATGGGGCTCAGGCGCTGCTCTGGCCCATGTGCTTGCTGTGAGTAATACAGCATCTCTTTCTCTCACCCAGAAAGCCTCGTGTCTCCGGTCGGAATACACGTAAACCCTTGCGAGTAGGGGAACTCTCAGCCCCTGTAGTTTCTGACTTAACAACTTATGAGAAAAAAATCCCCACAAATCTAGCATGCAGAGACAGCCGTGATTCCTACCTCGGTGCATATCCTTCTGAATTTTCTAATTTTCTGTAATGAGCATCTAGTACGTTTCCTTTGTAAGACTGTCAAAAAGTTTAACTTTGTTTTTTAAGAGGGAGACATCGATGAAGTCTTCCCAGGCAATTAAGGTAGAAGATAAATCTGGAAAAGGCGGGCTTTAGAGTCATCAGAGGAAAAAGGACAAAGTGCATAGTTCAAAAGAAAATGAGATAACCTGCAAAGGACACTCTGTAACTCAAACACAGACAGAGCCTACATCCGGTGGGAGTGACTGGGGCAGGGCGGATGGAAGTGCTTTTCGGCTTCAGAAAGAAGGTAAATACTACTAGTGCCGCAGAATCTAACTGCAACCTGTCACCAAGATCCCTCCAAGCAAGACTTTTCTGGAAGAGAATAAATCACAACGTACCCTAATTATCCTGGCAGCCTCCAAAAGGATTCGACCACGCTCCATGCCAGATTTTTTACTCCATA
>NW_011904717.1:0-2388 GCF_000151845.1 Pteropus vampyrus
TAGAGAACTCACCACCCTGTCCTGGCTACTTTCTCTTCTCTAGCTACACACTTTCTAGGTGATCTCATCCAGCCCTATAGTTTTTAATAATATTTTAATATTTTTAATATTTATTAATATTTCTATGCTCATGTGTCTTACATCTTTATTTCCTATAAAGACATGCTCAATATTATTGGCCATTATGGAAGTGCAAATTAAAACCACAATGAGATGATGCTTTATACCCACTAGGAAAGATGGTGATAATAAAAAAGACAAACGATAGCAAGCATTGGCAAGGATGTAGAGACGTTGGGGGTGTGAATGAAGAGTGCAGCCACTTCAGAAAACAGTTTGGTAGGTTTTTTTAGAAAGTTAATTTTTAGTTTATGTGACCCAGCAGTTCCACTCCTAGGTATCAACCCAAGGGAAATGAAAACATACATTCATACAAAGACTTGTATGTGGTTGTTCATAGCAGCGTTGTTTATAATAGCTGAAACATGGAAACAACTCAAATGTCTATCAACTGTTAAATGGATAAATAAAATGTGACATTACAATGGTATAGAATATTATTCAGCAGTAAAAAGAATGAAGTACTGATAGATACTACATTGTGAATGAACTTCAAAAATGTCATGCTAAGTGAAAGAAGCCAGACACAAAAAACCACATATTATATAATTCCATTTATATGAAATGTTCAGAAAAGACAAATCTATGAATACAAGAAGATTAGTGGTTGCCTCAGAGTGGGAACAGAGATTAAGTGTAAATGGGCATGAGGGACCTTAGTGTCATGATGAGAATGTTCCGAAACTTTCTAAAACTGGATTGTGGTTATGCAACTTGGGTAAACTTAATAAAAATAATTGAATTATATACTTAAAAAAGGGATGAATCTTATATAAATTATACCTCAATAAAGTTAACTTGAGAAAAAATCTTTTTCCTATTGGGACTATAGACTTTTTTTTTTTTATGCCTACAGCACCTGGTCTTCCTAGGTGGTCTCCCATCCAAGTACTAACCAGGCCCAACCCTGCTTAGCTTCCGAGATCAGTCAGGATCGGGCGTACTATAGACTTCTTGATCCAATTGATTAATTGACATCTTTGGACGTATAATACATATCAAATAACATAGTCATATACATATATATATATGTATATGTATATGCGCATATGTACATACATAATATTAAATTGAGGTATAATTTGCATGAGGTATAATTTTTAACACAAATCAAGTATATAGCTCAATGAATTACACTGCTGTACAACAGCCGCCTAGATTCAGATGTTTCCATCAAACTAGAAAATTTCCTTCTGTCTCCCTTCCCAGTCAGTGTTTCTGCTCCTCCAGAAGTAATCAAACTGATTTCTGTCACCATTGATTAGTTTTTCCTGTTCTTGAACTTCATATAAAATTTTTTTTTAATTGAAGAATGATTTAAACTTTTTGCCTCCCTCCTCCCACCCCTACTCTCTGGTAAACTTTATATAAATTGAGCCTGGCTTCTTTCACTAAACATAATGTCTGAGGTTTTTTTTATGTCGTATGTGTGTGTCAGTTGTTCAATCTTCTTCATTGCTATGTGTGCTCTGTGTATGAATATATCACAAGGTATTTATCCATCCTCCTCTTGATGGGCACTTAGATTATTTACGGTTTGGTTATTATGAACACAGCTGCTAGGAACATTCTCATACATGTCTTTTGGTGGCTATAAACACTAATTTCTGTGGGGTGTATTCTTAGAAGTGAAATTACGGAATCGTGGGAGATCCTGGATATTTTCCCTCAAATCTTATTGACCTTGAATTTTCCTATATCCATAAATGCCATCACCACCCACCTAACTGTTCCAGCTCCAAATCTAAGTGTTATCTTACCTTCTATCCCATTGCCTTTCACTCATCTGTGAGTCCATTCGACTCCAAAATGTAATCTGAACTTGTCTGTCACTCTGCATTCCCACTACTAACCCCCTCTTTAAGTCACCCTACCATGGGGGCCACTGACATGACCTCCCAGAATTCTCCTTCCACTTTCATCCTCAATTCCTCTCTGCATAGCAGCCAAGGTTTTAGAAATATAAATCAGATCATACTATTTGCTTGCTTCAAATTTCCGATAAAGTCCAAACTCCTTTCCTGGCTCGCAAAGCCCTATTTTTTTATCTGACCCCTAGGTGCTCTGAAACTCCATCTCTCATGCACAGTGCTCCAGCTTCCTCTGGACCCCCTTCTTCAGTACAGCGAGCTCATTCCCAGGGCGCTGGCACCGGTCCTTTTCTTCAGCCAGGAAGGCTGTTCCCCGGATCTGTGCATGACTGCTGCTTCTGTTCACTCAGCTTTCATCCCAAAGCCACCGAGCTGAGAGAACTCTGAACACCTAATC
>NW_011904718.1:0-1243 GCF_000151845.1 Pteropus vampyrus
GTATACATCATGGTCAGTCACTGCCTTTGACAGATAAAGGCTACCTGGTAGGAGTTACAAAGCAATCCATGAATGGTTGCTGCCTGTGCTGGATCGAGAGGCAAGTAGAAGAGACCATGCTATGAGCCGAGGTCTGGTTACCCCTAGTGCCAGGCCTGAGGTAGCATAGCAAAAAGACCAGTGCACCTCAAGCCCTGAGGCTGCTTGCCAACTGCTCATAAGACTCCATCCTTTGGGTGGTATGTGAGTTGGGCGTTGGGGAAACCCAGGGAGTCACTAGGGTAAAGTGAGCAGATTTAACCCAGCCAATGAAGATTCAACTCAGCCAATGAAGATTCAACTCAGCCAATGAAGATTCAGATTTCATGTCAGTGCTCAGTCTGTAGCTTATTGTAAAAGTCTCCGATCATAGCAAGGCTAGCCGCTGCCCACCTCAGGCCCACAGGCACCCAAGATCTGTTCAAGAAATACTGTAGCTCAGGGCAGGTCTTGTGGCCCACCACCAAAAGTCTCTCCCAGATGCATAGGCTGCGCAAGCTCAGGGCTGTTGTTTGCTGTCAAAGCGTGGGGCTGGCTGCCTGGGAATGGACCCGCCATGGTTAATTTGTGGGTTGGGTGGTGCAGGGTCTCAGGAAGACTCAGGGTGGTATAAGCCAATCTTGTCAGGCCCATGCAGATTCAGAATTATTGTCAATGCTGAGCCTGGGAGCTCCCACAAAAGTCACAGATCACAGTGAGGCCAATTGCCATCTGCGTCAGGTTCACAGACCCCCCACAATCTGCCCAAGAGACACAGCAGCTTGTGCTGGCACTAGTGGCCCACCACCAAAAGGCTCCCCCAAAATGTGCAGGCTGGACGCGGGCCAAGCAAGCCGAGGATGACTGCCTGCAAGGAATGCCTGGCCCAGGAGAGGTGCAGGGTGGGGCAGAATGCCTGTTAAAAGGAGGAGGGTCTATTTGTGTGCAGTGTGGGGAGGAGTCTCAGAGACATAGGATGGGACTGGCCAATCTCACTGGGCCAATGTAGTTTTAGAACTGGCTGTGCGGGGGTGGGTTCAACACAGGGAAGATGGCGACCATCTATAGACTGCCCTGGAGGGGGACCGACAAAGGAACAATGGAGGTTGTTGCTCCAGCCCTCCCCGGCGCCATACAACTCAGTCTTTTCTCGTATGTCTCTTGCACCTCCCAAGCTGCTGATCCTCTGTCAGAACACAGGGTGAGTGTATGTGAGTGACCGTGT
>NW_011904719.1:0-3170 GCF_000151845.1 Pteropus vampyrus
AACAAACCACATCTGAGAAATACAGAGAAGTGGCATGAACGTGCCAAATGAGATAACGTCCGAGCAAGGTTTAAAAGAGGGCTGGAGAGTAGGGGAGAGCATGTAAGAAAAGCTTTCTAGAAAAAGAGAACAGCATATGCAAAGGCCATGCCCCAGCACACTGGGTAACGTATTTGGAAAATCAGAGATGGAACTTTTTCACTGTAGGGGGTAATGTGAAAGATAGAAGATGTATTTTGCCAAGATGTATAAATGCCAAGGATATTCCTTCAGGTGCTCTCTAAATTGCTTGCAGGAGATGAGGAAAGTATTCGTTTCGTTCTGTAGATGAGGAAACCAGGACAGAGGCAGGCACCCAAAGTTCTGTGGGCGCTGGGCTTATGCCGGCCTGGTGCTTTGCTGCTCTGGGCGTTGGGCTTATGCCTGCCTGGTGCTTTGCTGCTCTTCCCTCATCCAGGGCTTGGTGCTCGATGAATAGTGATTTATTCAAGGATGAAGGTAGCTGATTTCCCCAAAGCCACAAGTGAATCGGAGACTAAGTCTAAGTTAGAATCAAGAATGTGCCAGCGCTTACAAAAAAAGTTACTTTATTTCCAGACCAAGTACAAAGGACTAAAAAAAAGATGGGGTGACAAACCTGAAAAGAAATGGGAAAAAGAAAACCAACAGGATGTCACAGTATAGAAGGTTCAGATTCATAACCAAATATGAGACCAATTCTAAGAAGATAAATATCATGTAATGCTTAGAGAACATTCTGTTTTATGCATACACTGTGATTTACTCAATCCCATACTGCTGGACATCAATGAGGCTAAATTTTTGTAAATAAAAATAGCTATTCCTTTAAAAAAAATCCTTTCAATGAACAATCACCAATCAAAAAAGTATTATTTAAGCTACATAATTTAATATGAGATCACAAGAGATTTTTACTTTCTTCTTTATATTGTTCAATATTTTATGATTTTCAAATAATGGGCCCAGAATTTTTTTTCTTGGAGAACAGTTTTCATAAGAATCAAATACAAAGAATGATTTTCTTAAAAGTAACCATATATCCGTCACCCAAAAATAATATTTTGCCACATTGTATTCTGGTCTTTTTTAATAGTATAAAAATAAAACATTATGGCTAAAATTATCCCTATTCCATCTTCCTAGCTGAAGAACCAATCACTATTAGATATTTTGTGTCTTTCCAATCTGTTTCATAAACATACACCCCCACATCTATAAAAATATAGAGAACCTTTTGTATTTATGAATTTTAATTATAAATTAAATCATACTCTGTATTGCTCCAACATTATGTTCTTGAAATCTATGTGATGTCTATAATCAGTTTATTCCTTTAACTCTGGCGTAGTATTGGTTTAAATAAACTATCTTCTATTTATGTAGCCTATTTAGGGATATTTGTTTCCAATTTTTCTCTAGAAATCTCAATTCAGTAATAACTATCCTTATATTTGTCTTTTTGGGAGATGCCCAAAGATTCTGGATAAAAAAACTCTGTAAATACAAAAACGGTGTTTAAGATGAAACTGTACTAGGAAGTTAACATGGTAAAAGTGGCTCGAACACTTAGTAGACTTGGTTCACCCCTCATTATTAATGTTACAACCTAACAACATTTACACAACACCACAGTAACCCTGGGCTTCTCCCCGCAAATACCCACCCCCTCCACGTCCCAATGAACAGTAATCAAATGATCTGGTAAATCAACCTCACAGATTAGAGGCTCTATTCTCATTGCTCCAATTTTACTTCTGGAAAAAAGTTTCAACTAAAATTCACATGCAACAAACATTATCAAAACACCACTTTAACACAATAATTCAATGCTGGTAATGTCATCAGGTTACCTCCAATGAACATGAAATGCATGGATTCCATGAACACATGCTTGGAATGACCAGTTTCCATTAAAACTATAACTCAATCTTTTCATTTCTATTTTAACCAGAGATCTTTGCTAGTCTCTTCAATGAGCCCTGCTTTCCACAATCTTACATGGAAAAACACTTGAGTACCTAATCCAACAATAGAGGGAAATCAAAGTTATAAGCCACCCTCCTCCAGCTGCTTAAGCGTCCCTAAAAGAAGCCAAGTATGTTGAGCATTACATGTTTGGAGCCTGCAGGAAGAAGAATAGTTGGCAAATCAGAATAATGTGGTATCAGCCTGTAGGAAACAAAATCAGCACAAGGAAGGCTACTCAAGAATCATCCGCACAGAGGAATTCAAACCATGTGTTGCTTCTTTTTCTTTCTTTTCCCTACACGCATGTTATGTATCAAAAAGATAACATCTGTATTAGAAACTGATATTTTCACAAGCATCCATAAATGCTCTTCCTACAACACCATAAACTCCTTCCCACATATGATTCCATCCCATCCCCATTCCATTCAAAGAAAAAGCAAAGCTCTCCATCGAAAAAGCTTGGTCATGCAGGTTTATGGAAGCTGATTTCAATCTATGAAGAAGAATGTTGTCTGGTCAAAGGAGAAAGGTCACAGAACAAAAGGATGCATTCACTGGGAGGTGAGGCAGATAGATACCGGGATTTCTTTCTGCAAGGCAAGAATTCTCCCCCCAAGGATGGGCCAGTTGAGAACAAATCCCCACTGCTCAGTAGCCCATACGTGAGGGCCAGCACTTCCCCAGGGGACCCCAGGCAAGGCATCTCCTCTCTGAACCAGAGACCTCACCTATAGAACAAAGGCATGAGACCACCAAGCAACACACTCCAGCAGCAACAAGGATTCCCATAGCGTGGGGATCTCAGAATCCCATCCTCCTCTGGACAACCGCTACTCTTGTCCAACCTTGAGTCTAACATGCCCTCATAAACACCCCCAACAGAGCAGGAATTAAATGTGAACATAAGTCTCAGATCACATAAGTGTCTCCACAGCCCTCTCCTCCTGCCTCCGTGCTGAACTGATTAATACTGAGGACCTTGACTCTCCAGGTGGCGGGGCTGTGTTGCATCCTGTCTGTGGCCTCATTTAACACTGCTCTTGGCCTGGTATAAACCTGGCGAGCAGAGATGAGAAGTGTATTTCAAACACTGGTCAGCTTCTTGGCAGAACAGGGCAATTAAAGCCAGAACGCAGTTTGTGTGTTAGAACTCACTGCCTTGGGGGAACATGAACAAG
>NW_011904720.1:0-2034 GCF_000151845.1 Pteropus vampyrus
AGGCCACTGGGGCCCAGCTGCTTCTCGGGGGCTTCTCAATCTTGCCTTTCTTATAATTCAAAATGTCAAACACAGGACTTTAATATACATATTCTTATATGGACTCGTAATAAATTTACGCTCCTGAGAGCCTGATGAGACTCTTGTTCATTATTCTCCACCGTAGAAAACTCTCTCCTTTCTTCACCCTGCCTGTCGTCCTCACCAGGCAGTCACGCAAAAGGATGTTGCCCGATTGCGATGATACCAGACTGGCTATCACATCTCCAGGGTAGCAATGGCTCAGAGCTCTTTTTAGGAAAGAGGAATATTAATAATGTCATAAAAATTTATGTATACAGCAGAGTGCAGTGGAAACCCATAAGGGCTCTGAAGGCAGAATTCCTGGGTTTATTATGACTCACTGGTAGCACCGTGTGGCCTTGGACAAACACTTCGAGTCACTCAGCCTAACCTGTAAAACGGGGTGATGACAGGGCCTAATCTCATGTCATAGGACCATGAGGATTAAAAGAAATAACCCATGGATAGCATTTAGCCCAGTGCCTATCACAGAGTAAGCACTCAAAAATAAATCTTAGCTGGCACTACCCAGTAACAGAATTTGAGAACTGTCTAAACAAAGCTGTAGGATGTTTCTATTCTGTGTTTTATTTTTAGGAACAATAACACAGAGGTATCTGAGATTTTGAGGCACTTAATTAAGTCCAACAGAATTATTTCCACATACCCCCCACCCCCCGGTGAGCTTTTTAAACACAAAGCATCATTTAATTATTTGGAATCATACTTTTAAGTACCTGGAACTGCATGTGTGCTATTGTTTATGCCAACGAGAGAGACCAGCAAAGGAAAAAAGCTCTTCCTTCTGTCATCAACAACCATCTGGACAGTGGGATTTGCTGCCTTCATCCATGCAGTGGAGGCTGCCATCGCCACAGGGTCTGACATTAGGGCCTGGTTTTGTCACACAGCTGAGAACAGTCCTGTCTGCCCAGCTAGGTCAGTGAGCACTGGGGACTCCAGCCGAATGACAGCATCTTTACAAAGGTGACTGTACAGCTTTTAGTCACCATCCTTCCTGGGAAGGGGAATGAGGTTAACGTGAAAAAACACCTTATTTTAGAAGATGATACAGGGTCGTGCCACACAGAAAGCGGTAAATGGAACGCTGAAGGTCTTTCTTAATTGATCGAATGCCCTGGGAAATTTCAAGAAACCTGAGCAAACTGATTGGGGCTGTAAGTTAAACAGTTAGCTGAAGAGTGTAGCCACCCAAAGGCTGCTCATCTTTTTTACTTCCCCCACCACATACCCATCACCCCTTTTCACCAGGGAGCCTCAGGCTCACCGAGACGCAAGCACAGGGCCCTTCTCCTCCCTCTCTCCCTCTCTCTCCTACCATCCTGCTGTGGATCAACTGCCAAGTGCCAGCATTTCTCTCGAACCCATTCCTTCCATTATCCTAGCTCCCTTCCTGTAATCTTACCAAGGATGCCTACATCACTGTGACTGAGTTGGCTCTGCAGTCTAGGCCACACTGCCTTACGCTGACATAGCTAATGAGTGGCTGGGCCTCTCATGCCTTCTAGGAGGGGCAAGCATTCTGGTCCACTCAAGAGGCCTAGCTGTGAAGGGGCGAGGGACATGGGTAGCATGAGTCAAACTACCCAACTCTGTGCTTTTCTGGTCCTAATTAAATTTCCCCGGTGGACTTTCTCATAGGAAAGAGAATGTCGTGGTCATCCCGTCTGCTTGGCAGGTTTTATAAATTTTTCACTATAAATTAGTTTAATATTTCACTATATTTCACTATAAATTAGTTTAATAAATTAGCATTGGATTTATCTCGATTTACCCAACCCCACATTCACAACTCAAAACAGTCTACCTAGATGAGCAGGCCAAACACCCAAGCCGTCCTCAGTTCTTCTCCATACTGCTAACGTCCAGCCCAAATTCAGAGGCTCTACTGCCAAAATCTAGTCCACATCTGTTCACTCCTCTCCAACCCAGGGTGAGCACTGGACTCCA
>NW_011904721.1:0-2029 GCF_000151845.1 Pteropus vampyrus
AAATATATATAACACTATTTTATCTTTAGGAATAGACTTTCAAAAAATGTCATATTTTGCCACTGACTGCGTGCAGTCTGTGTATATTAAACCCAATCATAAAGTCTGCCCTCTACACCTGAACACCGTACAGAGGTACCAATGAAAAGATATGGTCTCCAAGCACAAGTGGGCCTGAATCACTGCTAAGCCATGTTTACAGGCACCCATCCCCAACGTCCTCTTCTCAAGCTTCCTCCCATACTCCTGATAAATCTGCTTCACAGAATGGAGACCATCCAGCTACAGGCCTCTTTCTACGCCCAATGATCCCTCTCAAGAATTCTTCCCTAACCTCTAATCTCTCCATCCCATCAATGCTCCATACTACCCATGTTCTTAGTGTTTACTCCATTAATTTCACCCTCAGCCTCTCCAGGGGTTCCTCTCCCCTACTTTACAGATTTTTTCACTCTCACCATTTCTTTTACCACCTTTTGGGGTAACACTGTGGTACATAATTGCAACCCTTATTTAACCAAATTATAACTGGGGTTCAAAGTGGTTAAATAAAGTGCCCCCAGGAACTCTATCCTTCCCTTCTCCTAGTTCTCATACATCTCTGTGAATTTCCTATCATTGTACTTTGATGATTCTATAATAATTATCTGTTTATGCACTGGTTTCCCCACCAGACTAGGAGATCCTCGCTATTAACCAGATCGCTTCCTTTTTGCCTCTATGGGGGGGCCTGCACTCTCAGGTGGACTTAATATATTCCTTTTATTTAAAAGGGTATGTGTGGGGGAGAGATTCCCCTCTAAACCAAATGAGGGTTGTTTTCTGTACAAAGAGATTCCCCTCTAAACCAAATGAGGGTTGTTTTCTAGAAACGAAGAGGGCAGTGGCAGAGGTTAAAGGGAGTGTGGGGAGCGAGGGGAGCAAGAGATTTAAATCGCCGACCGCGCAGAGGCCGAAAGCCCGGGGGAGGGAGAAGGAAGAGCAAGGAGGGGCGTCAATATTACCTTTGCACGTGCTACATCCACGAGCTAGAAAGCTAAACCTTTCTCCACCTGCCAGGAAAACTCCCACTCATCCATCAGGATCTAGTTTACACATTTCTTTCTCTATGAAGTCTTTCCTGCCTCTCCCCCACACATACCCTTTTAAATCTCCTAAACCTTACACATATATCCATTAGAGCATTTGTCACATTCGGACAAATATTTGCTTACAAATCTAGCTCCCATTCCAGATTGAGAAGGACAGTCATTTTGGTATTTATTCCCAGAGCGAAGCAGCCTCTGGCACTTAACACGCGCTTAATAAATGCTAGTTGAATGAATGAATGGCTACACCTGTGCCCGAGGTGCTACCTCTGACTACGAGCTCTGTACAAAGAGATTCCCCTCTAAACCAAATGAGGGTTGTTTTCTAGAAACGAAGAGGGCAGTGGCAGAGGTTAAAGGGAGTGTGGGGAGCGAGGGGAGCAAGAGATTTAAATCGCCGACCGCGCAGAGCCCGAAAGCCCGGGGGAGGGAGAAGGAAGAGCAAGGAGGGGCGGGGAATCCGGAGCCGATGGAGGCGGAAGGAGGGCGAGGGGAGGAGCCTGCGGCCAGAGTCCCGAGGAGGCTGCAGACCGAAGGCCCGCGGACAGGGCGAGGGGCAGGGGAGGCTCCCGCCCGCTCCCGGCCGGCGCCCGCACTCACTCGTCCCCCTGCAGGAGGCTGCCCTCGGTGATGGGCCGCACGGCCGCCCTCGGGGGCTCGGCGCCCGGACCCGAGGGGCGGAAACACAGGCTCAGCTTCTCCTCCAAGCTGCAGGCCAGCGCTGGAAAGCTGTCGCCTCCCCCGCCCGGCCCTGCCCCGGCCTCGGGGCTCGTGTTACAGTTCTCCTGGTCTTGGAGGCTCCGGGCCGGCTCCTGGAACTCATAGAAATCCTGCCAGTCCCCGTCCGCCGCCATCGCCGCCCAGTGCAGCCGCGCGCCCCGCCCCGCCGTCAGGCCCCGCCCCCGGAGCCCCGCCCCGCCGTCAGGCCCCGCCCCCGCCCA
>NW_011904722.1:0-2635 GCF_000151845.1 Pteropus vampyrus
GGTTCATAAGTTCTTGGTCTTGTCTTCTGCTTTTGAAACAAAAGTAGGGTTTTGTTTGTTTGTTTGTTTGTTGGCTTTTTAAAATCGCTTTATTAACTTCACAGTATGTAATGAGCATCTTTCCATGCAATAGGTAAAACTCTCCTGCTGACAGAAACTTACATATTCAGTCAAAACACAGCATTTTATTAGAAGCTGGTAATAGGAGACCCATGAGGAAAAGTAACACCAAAAGGTTTACAACGAAGGTACATCATAAACATGGAAGTCTAGGAAGCAGGTGTGTCTTCCTATTAACTTCAGGGAAAACATCAGCATTCAAGGCATATGGCAAAACTCATCATGATAGTCCTAGTGAGGGGGTCAGTGCTAACTGCCTGCAGACTATGACTCAACTGCTTTTCCCTCAGCTCTTGCATGAGTTGTTTCATCTCCTCCCCAAGCCTTTCCATACTCTTCTCTCCCATCCTTGCTTGTGGCTCTCCAAGCCTCTGAATCATATCCCGTCTATACTGCAGGATGGGTTGCCTAACACGGAACCGCCTACGATTTCCTCTAAGCACAGTATTCACCAGCTTCCAAAGGGAGGGCCAAGGGCTCTCCTTTATTAGCATCTTGCTTCTTTTCGTCCTTTTTTTCATTTTCCTTGTTGGCATTTTCCATGTTGAGATTTTTTTCTGCTTGTTCCTCTTTGGATGCTCTTGCTCCTAGGAGACAAGAGAAGGAACTGGGCCTGTCTTTGCTGTCACCTCCTCCCACTTCTCAGTGAGTACAACACTGGGGGACACTTGGACCACAGACCTGCTCCTCTTCTGCTCCCACCTCCTACTCCTGGGGCTGCCTCTGGCCTGCATGCCCTCAGGACTACAGGGACCTGATACGGAGAAGGGAACAATTAAAAGCTGTGAAACAAAAGTTCTTCGAAATTAGTTTTTTTCATAGACTTTCTAGGGTTAAGTCACTTAAGAATTACTAGAACATCTCACCCATGAAAGGTGATTATGGTTGTTTTATGAGTATGGAAGACATATAGCTCATAAGTGCTAAAGTAGTCTCCTGTGAGTTATTAGAACTCTGCAGTATTCATGTTATACCAAATTAGCCATCAAGGGCTGATAGATTTTATCTGTAGTTCACAAAGGCATTGGTCAGTGCTATATATTCATAACAATTAAATACACACCAGCTTGCCTAGAATAGGATCTTTGGGTAAGGTGGCCACCTCAGGTTGTAATGATGTGATTTGCGTGGGTATTTGGAGACCTGTATGATAAGATTAACTTTCTGTGGGGAAGGGGATCTTTACTGTGTGAAATAGGAGGTCAGTGTACTTGAGACCCTCAAGGGGCTGGCAGGATTGCCTTGATAAAGTGTGGCCTGGGAGTTAGGAGTTCTGTGTGCCAGACCGGGGTCTGGCATGAAGCCACTGCATATCAGGATCTCTTACGTAAATCCACATAGTCAGACTTTCGGACTTCACTCTGTTATTGCGGTCCTCCTGTGTGTAAAGCATTCTGAGAGATACTTTACTAAATTGCCTTCAAGGAGCTCCTTTTCTTGTGGGGGAGAGAAGACAGATATCCAAGTCTCTATAATAGCAGATATTGCCACTCCTATTTCTCCTGAGGGTTGTTATGTGTCTGGTCCTGTGCCAGGCCTTTAAAGATGTTTACTTAATTCTTACAAAAGCTTTGCAAGGTATAAGTATTATTATTACTGTTATTTATATGTAGAAACTGAGGGTCTGAAAGATTTCGTTACTTGCTCAGGGTCACATAGCCAGTAAACAGTAGAATCAAGTTTGAGTTCAGGTCAGCCTGACTCCAAATATCCTGAACCTCTGTGTGATTTTGCCTCCATGGTGCTCAGCCCTGGTGTGGTGGCAGGGACTTGGAAAGTATGGTAGAAGGAGACCTCTTTTGAATGGGAGAATTGAGGAAATCTTTGTAGAAGAGGCAGTATATTTAAAGAGTTTAGGGTAATTAAAGATAAGTATGAGAAGGCTGGAGTATGCTCTGAGAATAAGGAGGACTCTGGTTAGATTGAAATGTGTATTTCCTCGTGAGGATGGAGAAGGGCAGGAAGAAGGAAATGAAGCTGGGAAAGTATCTGAGACATTGTGAAGGGTACTCAATGTTGGGCTAAGTTATAGGAAGAACATTTTGCATTTTATGTAAAACTGTTTGAAGATGTTATCTATTGTGCTGTTCATTATTCCTTAATATAAGAACGACCGCAATAAATTCATCTTAAAACTTAGCCTCAGGAAAAAAAATTTCTCCCCCTCCTAGTGCGATGTCTTTTAGTCTGCTTTTAATCAGAAAGCGAGGACTGTGGAACTCATTGTCTTTTCCTCTTTGCCAAGGCTACTGTGAAGCCCAGGCTTGATTTAATGTCCAATTGTACTAACTATCTTATCGCCCTGGTTCTCAGTAAAAAAAATTTCACCTTTTATTTCGTGTATTTTCTAGTCTACCTTTTACTTTATTTTATTTGCCTTGGGTACAAATTATTATTAAAAACTTCCATAAATTCCTTTTGGAAGTAGGTAGGATATCTTTTAAATACATTTTACTGCTTTATAGAAGAAACTTTGACTCTTGCACTACCATAGGGAGAGGCAATAAGGGGCTGG
>NW_011904723.1:0-3265 GCF_000151845.1 Pteropus vampyrus
TTAACATAATGTTTAGCATTATGCATAGTCAGTGCTCAATAAATGCAGATATCATGATTATTACCATTCCTCTGCTTCTACTTTTGCCTTCGTTCATTCTTTACTTTACTCAACAAATGTTTGTTGAATACCTGTTATATGCCAGGCACTGTGCTGGGTACTGGGGATATGGATCTGTATAAGTCAGGCATTGCTCTATGCCCTTAGACTTTACAGTGTAGTAGAGAAGACATAATATGAAAATTAAATATTAAATTAATTATTTAATGACATCTGTGAAAAATGCTGTGAAAAAGAAGTCCTGGATGCCAAGAGAGAGTATAACTGGGACCTGATATAATCTAGGGTTTCCTTTAGGAATAAATTTTTGAGCTAAGTTCTGAAGGATGAATAAAAATTAACGAGAAGGGGTAGGGGCAAAGGTTGAGGTTGAGAGAAAGACAAAAGAGCATTCCCTATAGAGGGAAAAGCATCTGTGAAGGCTCAGAGGCAGGATTTATAGAAAGCAAATAATTGATAGAGCTTTTACTTTCTCTACTTGTGGCCTTATTTTGATTTAACCAAACTAACTGAACTGGTAACTCCAGAAGGAAAATGACAGTTCCCATTCATTTACTTCTTCCTGGAAGGAATAGCCAGAGCAAAACAATCAAACCTTTGTTTGCCCATCCTAAATCCAGAACTCTATTTTGTCAGAGGGAAAGAAGTGATGGAACTCAAAGTCTGAATAATATACATTGAGGTTTATAATTCAATTTTACACATTGTTCTGTATCACATCTTAAAGTTCAGAGATGAGGATCCTATAAATGGAAGCGTTATACTATCGAAATGTCTTTTATATAGAAGAGAACCAAAATAATAAATGGGGATATGCGCCATGTCTACCTTGTGCTGTTACAGTTAATGCTACTAGTATGTTTATATTATAGACTTCATCTTTAAGGTTCTAAGATTTGGTCATAAAATCTCTTTCCTGCTGAAATGTGGCATATAAATAAGGTCTCTGCTTAAGGGCTGAATTGCTCTGTTGCTCTTTTAAGCTGTCTTTTCTGTGACTACAACTCAGTGACTTTTCAACGCTGACACTACCACCCACCTTTAACTCTTCATGCATAGAGAAAGGTGCTACAAAAGTCACCTTATCATTGCTGCCTAGAACTTAAAAGTGGGCAGAAACTTAGACATTTCTGTAACATGGCCCCAAAATGTGACATCTGTATAATGGGAAGGAGGGTATGTTGTGGTCAGAGGATGATTTCAACGTGAAATTCCTTTTAAAAAATTTATTCCCACTCAATATTCTATAGGTGTTAAAGCTCTGGTGATAACATGATACATAGCCAGGCCAAGAAAGAAAACATACAACCTAGTAATTGTCTTAAGAAAAATTCAGTATACCTCATATGTCAAGTTTGGCTTTAATCTCAGGTATGCATGACTCCAAAGTACACTGTATAATGGAATTAGGGGAAAAGATTAGGGAACTCTGTCTGTTTTTTTTTTTTTATTAAGTTTATTGAGGTAACATTCGTTAATACAATTACATAATTTTCAGGTGTACATTATAATTTCACAACTGTATATTCTACTGTGTGTTTACCATCCAAAGTCCAGTTTCCTTCAGCTACCAGATATTTGATCCCCTTTACCCACTTCACCTTCCCTCAACCTCCCTATATTTGACCCCTTTTATCCCATCTACTCCTCCCCAACCTCCTCCCCAACCTCCTACCCTCTGGTAACCACTAGTCTATAGCCCATGTCCGTGAGTCTCTGTTTGTCCTGTTCCTTTGTTGCTTTTAGGTTTATATCCCACATAGAAGTGATATCATGTGATTTTCAACTTTTTCAGTCTGGCTTATTTCGCTTAGCATGATTATCTCAAGGTCCATCCATGTTGTCACAAATGGCAGTATTTCATCTCTTCTTATAGCTGAGTAATATTCCATTGTATATATGCACCACAGCTTCTTTAGCCAATCATCTATCATAAAAGACTTCAGTTGCTTCCATGTCCTGACCACTGTGAATAATGCTGCTATGAACACCGGTGTGCAAATATCTTTTCGAATAAGAGTTTTCAAGTCTTTGGGGTAAGTACCTAGTAGAGGGATTGCTGGATCATATGTTAAATCAATTCTTAGTTTTTTGAGGAAACTCCATACTGTTTTCCATAGTGGCTGTACGAATTCGCAGTCCCACCAGCAGTGTATGAGGGTTCCTTTTTCTCCGCATCCTCTCCAACATTTGTTATTACTTGTTCTGTTGATTACACTATTCTAACAGGTGTGAGATGGTATCTCATTGAGGTTTTGATTTGCATTTCTCTAATAGCTAGCGATGTTGAACATCTTTTCATATAGTTGTTCGCCATTTGTATGTCCTCTAGGGAGAAGTGTCTGTTCAGATCTCTGCCCATTTTTTGATTGGATCATTTGTTTTTTTGTTGTTATTGAGTCATATGAGTTCTTTGTATATTTTGGATATTAGACCTTTATTGGAAGCGGTGCTTGCAAATATATTTTCCCATTGAGATGGTTGTCTCTTTACCTTGTTGATGATTCCTTTTGCTGAGCAGAAGCTTTTTAGTTTGATGTAGTCCTATTTGTTTATTTTAGCTTTAACTTGCCTTGCCTTTGAGGTCAAATTAATAAAATCCTCTTTAAGTCCAAGGTCCTTGAGTTTTGTTCCTATGTTTTCTTCTATGCATTTTATTGTTTCAGGTCCTTAATCCATTTTGAGTTAATTTTGGTGTGTGGTAATAGACAACAGTCTAGTTTCATTCTTTTGCAGGTGGTTTTCCAGTTTTCCCAGCACCATTTATTGAAGAGCCTTTCCTTTCTCCACTGTACATTTTTGGCTTTTTTGTTAAAAATTATTTGCCCATATAAATATGGGTTTACTTCTGGACTCTTGATTCTGTTCCACTGGTCCGTGTGTCTGTTTTGTTGCCAATACCATGCCATTTTGATTACTGGCGCCTTGTAGTATAATTTCAAGTCAGGCAGAGTGATGCCTCCAGGCTCGTTCTTTTTTGTCAGGATGGCTTTGGCAATTTCTGATCTTTTGTGCTTCCATACAAATCTGATGACTTTTTGTTCTATTTCTTTAAAAAATGGTGTATTTGTTTTTTCAATATTTTTTATTTTTCCATTACAGTTGACATACAATATTATATTAGTTTCAAGTGTACAACACAGTGATTAGACATTTATATAACTTACAAAGTGATCACCCCCATAAATCCAGTAACCGTCGGGCA
>NW_011904724.1:0-2490 GCF_000151845.1 Pteropus vampyrus
TATTTCGATGGGGTAGAAATGAACTGGAACGCACACCTTGGCAGTCCCTGACACTGCAGCCCACAGAGACCACAGGTCATTTATCCCCATCCCAGGTGGGGTCGGGCTGCGCCCTCAGACCGGGCCCTGTTGAAGGTGAGTGGAACTGTTGCCTGACTGGAGCAGCAGCTTTCTCCTCTGGTTCTATTTGCTGCAAGCGTGGCTCTGCCAGGAATGAGAATGGCCACAGAGGCTGAGCAAGGGCCTGAAGCATTTTCTAGGAGAGATGGCTCCTCTGAGCCCTGAGCTCACTTGCCAGGTCCATTGCATAGGGCTCAGTCTCGTTGGTGGCCAGGGCCAGGCCTGCACCTCAGACAAAAATGATGAACCTGCCTATATTTGTCAAATTAGACATTCCATTGCCTGTGATTGAGAATTCGAGTTAAGGATGATTAATTTTACCCTTAAAGTCTCCAGCATATCCTTGTTGGACATTTTAATGTAGCTTTGTATTGCTGAAATGCACAAAAAAACTACATATGACCAATTTGATGCATCAGTTTGAGCATCAGATTTTAAGAAAGTCAATCCATTGGCTTCTTGCTTTTAAAAACACAAAATGAAACAAATCTAGGCTGATTCTCCATTAACACGGATTTAAGAATAACTTGAGTGTGATCACAATTTGCAGCATTGAGCAGCAAACACCAGAAAACTCCAGCTCAAGGGCCCCCTACCCTTGCCTCACCTATTTTTATAAATAAAGTTTTATTGGAACACAATGGCAGAATTAAGCAGCTTTGTTAGGAGATCTTATGGCCTGCAAAGCCTAAAATATTTACTATCTGGCTCTTTACAGGGGAAAAAAAAAAAGCTAATATGGGCATAAAGGATAAGGACTGGATATGTGATTTTAAGCAAGTTACATAACTTTCTTTTGACTCAGTTTCCTCATCTGCAAAATGGAGATAATAGTAATACTTTCCTCATTAGGTTGTTTTGAAGATTAAATGAATTAATAATTGTAAGACCTTAGAATAATTTTGACATGTGGTAAATTTTTTTTCTTTAATTCCTTAAAGATGAGGGCAAGTTTCCAAGATTATAGAAAAGTTTAACCACTTATTCAAATTTCAGATATTTGGGCACTGAATGTTTAAAGATCACTTCATTGTTCAGGTACCTGAGGCCCCTGTGAGATCTCCAGCTAAAGAACGCTGCTTTATGGGTCTGGTAGGTTCCTGTCTCATGTTGCCCTTGGAGGACTTTTCTCTAAAAATAAGGGTGAAGACCTGATTTATTGGAGGAAAGATAGTGGCTGGTGAGAGACTCTCTCCCTGATGACGAGGGCAGAGTGAGGCAGCCACAGTTTCTACTGGCTGTGATTCCATCAAGAGAGGCAGGAAATCTGGCAGAGGACAGAGACATGACAGCAAGAAGGCACGCTTCTTAATGGGATGGTAAGACAGAAAGAGGAAAAATAGACATGGGGAGAATAAGCTACAAAATACTTCCCTTCAAGTCGCTAGAACAGTACATGGGGGATGCCTGTCACTACTGAATCATTTGTTCTTAGTCCTGTTTCTCTTCGCTTTCTCAGGCTAGAACATTCTGTCACCTGCTCCTAGATAGCATTTCTAAGGAAGTGTTGGAAAAGCAGGTGGGCTTCATGTTTGGAGAATCCAACATTTTTGCCGAGAGATCTCTGAGTCCCCTTTTTTACCCTTTGTGTTTTAGTTAGATTTCCTTTGAAAGTTCTGCTTTTAATTATTTACATGCATTCTCAGGCCATGTGTCCTAATTTGAGGCTTGAGAATACGGTTTACATCACAATATTGGTGGCTCACATACTTGATCATTCAAGTCACGGTTTTGTTTCTCTACAGGATGATGATTATACCGATACTTGCTTCAGGAGTAGAATTTGTATGTTCTCAGTGCAGATTCATCAAGACGTTTTACTGCATCTTGCGAGTAAGAATGTCGCCTCCGCCTACCTTCCGTATCCTCCATTCTTGGCCTGATTCAGAATGCTGACACTCAAGTACTTCCAAGGAGGAGCTGCGGGGACTGGAGATGGCACAGTCCCTCAAGCAATCTGACTCTTCCTAACATCTTCTCCAGAGAAAGGAATTTTCTCAGTGTCTAGCCTCTTCCTGTGCCTCAGTTTCCACATGGAAAGCCCAGTTGAGCCCAATTGCTTTCATCTCATTCAGAGCCCCACTGGGATGTTCAAGGCCTTACAGGACTCGCTGGAGCCTCATGGCTTCCCTGGCCACCTCCCACTCCTCCCGAGGCCCCATTCGCCACCTTCTGGGGCCTAGATTCTCGGCCTTTGCCCTCACTGTCCAGGGTGGCTCAGAGTTACCTTCCCTAAGAAATCTGCCAGTCCCCACCCAGCATTTCCTGTCCCTGTCCCTGTCCCTGTCCCTGGTTTATTTGCCTCTTAGCACCTACCACTTTCTAACCTCTCAATTTTATTTGCTTGGGTATTTCCTTGCTTGTCTCCCC
>NW_011904725.1:0-2296 GCF_000151845.1 Pteropus vampyrus
CTTGAAAGTATATGTTTCAGGTTACAGGATGTCCAAATGGCTGTTTGCAGGGAGGGGTTCCTATTGAAGTGCCCTGTCTGTGGTCTCGATTCAGGTCACAGATAATGACAACAGTCCTGGACATTTTCAGCCTTCCGGGGCATCAGATCTTTTTTCTTAACTTCGTTTGGAGTTGAAAAGGAAATTCCAAAGATAGAACTCTCTAAAGTATCTTGTGCGCTTTGGAGTCTCAGACCGCAATTTTGGGTTGAAATGCATGGACAGAGTTGTTTAAAAGTGAGCTTTTACAAGTGCCAATAGTTCTTTTTCTTTTTCTCTCTTTCTTTCTTTCTTTCTTTCTTTTTCTTCTGCTAAAAGAAAGTGAGGATAGGGTGGCTACACTGAAACAATTGTGGATACCAAATTGAGCCTTTTAGGGCTGCATAAAAAAGCATTTCAGTAAACAATATGGTTGCAAATGAACCCTTGGCTGGCCTCAGGCTGGCCTCTATTGGAAATAAAAGGCTAGAAAGGGAGTATGGGAAATGAACATTTAAATAACAAAAGTGACACCTGTTCTTTCACCTGGAGTGTAGGGGAGCAGGCAGAGCCCACTGGTCCACCCCCATTTCTGCTTTCATCTCCCCAGGGAAGCCAAGTTGAGCACTGGGCATGAACAGCGTTTTCAGAATCTCCGAGCCACTAGGGCGTAAGGATGGCTAACTTCAGGCCATGTTGGGGTGAGAAGGGCACCAGGAGAGTGCCCATAATGCTGGGTTCCAGACTCCTCCACTGTAGGATTTTCGGCAAGTGTCTTGACTTCTCTGACACACATCCTATTTGCCACAAGAAAGCTTATGGCTCAAGGCACTGCTGGGAGCTATAGCCATTTGACTGGAAACCACTCTTGGGAATCCCTAATTTGGATGGAGACAAGACCTTTCACAGACAAAGTCATCAACAATTCAAGGCCATAGAGAATTGGCAGCAGTGTTCCAGAGAATAAATATTGCCAGCATGTAGTCAAGGAAGGAACAAGGGGCTGGAAAACAGGAAGATTTCAAGGGGCCTGGACTTGAATGGCTTCCAAAGGTGATCAGGTTCAGGTGGAGACTGAGAGAGAAATTTCACTGTTAGAGGTGCAACAGAGTGCATAAGGTGGCTTTCATATGGGCAGTTTAACTGCCCCAAAGGAGCTGTGCAAGTTAAGATTAGGGAAGCAGGTTACAACTAGCTTGTGATCTTGGCAAAGAAGTCAGTCTTTTCCTTGTAATACTTCAGCAGGAAGGGCTGGAAAGCAGTGATTTGTAAGCAGGCGGGTCTTACGAAAAGGTCCAGTGTCTTAAAAAGGTAAGATGCCCGAGGGAGAGACAGATGCCAGTTGAAGCATAAGGCTGAGCAACTCAGAGGCAGCTGGATCAGAGAGGAAGATCTAAGAGAACTTTGAGAAAGAATCTCCTGGAATCAGTGAGGAGATTCAACAAGACCACGGCTGGAGGCAAGGCCTGAGTCTGAGTGACTGGGAAAGTAAAATAAATACCTTCTACTGAAACTGGCCAATTCTGAAGAATGAAAGAAAATCTTTGTTTTCTGTACTTTAATATGGGGGTGAAGCATCTGAGGAAGAACAGAGCTTGCTACCCCAAAATAAGCCTTTTTGGGATATTGATTATTTTAAGCTGGTTATTTTTAAGAAAACGAAAGATTCGAGCAGAGTCTTTTGCTTCCTGCTTACCAGCCTAAGGGAATTTAGATAGAAAAACGTGCTTAAACAGAACTATCACCTTAACATAATATGAACTAAGTGTGGCAGACAGGGAGGAGCCTAGCAATATCCATTTGTTGAACTCCCTCTGTGTCCCCTTATTTCTGGGTGGCCAAGATGATACAGCAAGAATTTGTTTATCACATGCTTGCTCTTTCTCATCTATCTGTGAATTGCCTTTTAGCCTTTTGAAGTCCAAACTACAACCCTTACCCGCTTTCTCCTTAGTTCAAGATGGCATATCAACCTCAACTGACTGATTTGTCTTTGGGTCCCCTATTCTTATGGAGCCCTCCTATGTGCAAACATAATAAATTTGGTTATTTTCTCTTGTTAATCTGCCTCATGTCAATTTGATTATTAGACCAGCTCTAAGAACTTAGAAGGGTAGAAGAAAAATTATTTTTCTTCCCCCATGCAGCCAAATAGAAATACCCAAAAAGTAGTTGAAAATGTAGAATTGAAGTTAGAAAGGATGTATTTGCTCCTCTATATCCCTAATCAGGTTGCTAGCACATCCAGGGCAACAGCAATGTCCCAGGACAGAGTGGA
>NW_011904726.1:0-2348 GCF_000151845.1 Pteropus vampyrus
TGAGGAGGTTGTGCTTCAAAAGTCTCCCCATCCCCAGTAAAAAGGGCCACCAGGTTACTGGCATATGACCTTTGTAAGAACAGGGGAATGAGGTTCTGTTCCACAAATAACTGCGTTGGCGTGCACTTTGATGATAAGAACGAGCCCGTTTTCCAGGCTCATGTATCTTAAAAGGAGCTAAAAGAAGAGGAAAGGGAGTTTAAGAATGTGATCATTTCCTTCCTGTCTGTGTGATTTTGTTTGAGGATGGTGAAGAGAAGCTAGTCTGGCCAGGTTCCATCAAGAACGCTTGAGATTCAAGTAATTTGGGGCTGACACTTTGTCAAGGACGTCATTTGTCAGCTTGAAACAATGGGAGACTTAAAAAGCACAGAAACCTGAAAAATATCTTGGGGTTGGACTGGCATAGAAAACCTCACTTGGGCTAATTTGTTGTTGTTGTTGACCAAGCTAAAAATAAAGAAAACAACTGAACTTGAAAGTTTTCTCCCAAGAGAACTTGCTTGAGAAAAAGAGGACTCAGGGTTTGGCTATTTTTTGAGAGGTAAATGTAGAGGACATGTCAGGGATGAGGAATTTATATCACAAGTGAATGCAAGATCTGGTAGCTTAGAACTGCTGAAGTTATGACATTTACAAAGTTCTTTTCTGAAAAGCAGGCTGGAGATACAGCTATGCAAAGAGAGTATGTGGCCATCACTACCCAGGAAGGTTAGTGAAGATGATGGTTTTCATTGCATTATATTGTCAAAGTGGGCAAGAGCGTCCATTGAAAGGGCTTCTCTGAGTTTGAGCTAGCCCTGGACCCATCCTTAAATATAGAAAGTCAGTTCTTCATTCTACAAGTTTTCTCACAGTGTCCATTGCTGACTTCTAAGATGTGCGAATATTAAAATAGTTTGTGATCTTTCCGGAGGCAGAGAGAGATGTAGATACAGATCTATTTCTTTTTTAAACATAGTATTTGAGTGTAACATACAGAAAAATACACACATAAGATGTCTAAAAATTGATGAATTCCCACAAACTGAATACACCTGAGTAATAAACACCCAGAGCAAGAAGCTAACATCACCGGCTTCCCAGGAGCACCTCTATCTCCCGCTTCCTAGTCACCATCTATTCCCAAGAGTAACCATGACCTTGAGTTAGCTTTGCCTGCTGGTAAGTTTCATATAAATAGAATCATCCAAGATATCCTTTTTTGTGTCATGCTTTTTTTGCTCTACACCAGTTTTGAAAGTCATCTATGCTGTCACATGTGGTTATAGTTCTTTTTTATTGCTGAATTTCATTGTGTGACTATACCTGAATTTATCCATTTCAGTATACATGAATATATGGAGTAGTTTCACATTTAAATGATTATGAAAATTCTCAAACATGACTTTTAATGAGCATATGGACACACCTCCATAGGGTATGTACCAAGGAGTAAAAAGACTGCAACCTAGCATTCACATACGTGTTCAGATTTGGCTAGATACTGCTCAACAGTTTCCCAAGTAGTCGTATGCACCACTTTACACTTCTGCCGGCAGTGTATGAAAGTTCCTATTTTTTACAGCTTTTTTTAAAGGTATAATTTACATACCATAAAATTCAGCTGTTATACATGTACAATTCAATAATTTTTTAGTAAATTATAGATTTGCAACCATCACCACAATCTAGTTTCGAACATTTTCATTACCCCAGAAATATCCTTCACACCCATTTGCAGCCGATTTTTCTCCTGTCCTCAACTCCAGACAACTTCTGATGTGCTTTTATCTTTCCCTTGGTGTTAGGATTTTAAAATTTATCCATGTTGTGGTATATATCAGTAACTCATTCATTTTTTGCTGAATAGTATTCCTATTTGTTTTACTTTTTAATAACAGCTTTATTGAGATTTAATTCACATACCATAAAGTTCATTCTTTTCAAGTGTACAATTCAGTGTTTTTCATTATGTTCGCACAGTTGTGCAATCATGGCTACTATCTACTTTCAGACAGTTTTTATCACCCCCCTCCAAAAGAAAGTCCGTACCCATTAGCAGTCAGTCACTCCTGTTCTCCTTCCTGTTCTTTTTCCTGCACCCCACTCCCCAGCACCTCTCCAGCCCTAGGCAACCACTAATGTACTTTCTGTCTCTGTGGATATGCCTGTCCGGATATTTTATGTAAATGGAATCGTGCAATATTTGGCTTTTTGTCTCTGGCTTCTTTCACTTAGCATTATATTTTCAAGGTTTATCCATATTCAAGCATGTATCAGAATTTCATTTCATTTTATGACCGAATAATATACCATTGAAGTACATTTTGTTTATCCATTTATCAGTCCATAGACAGACATGTGAG
>NW_011904727.1:0-2172 GCF_000151845.1 Pteropus vampyrus
ACACCTCTTTTTCAGCATATGAAGAGCTAGATATAGCTTTTTGATAGGGGCATTGTCAGATTATGTGCTTTTGTGAATGGATCTATTTTCCAGGGTGAACACCCAAGTCTAAGTGTTGCATGAGAGGCCTTTGGAGTCCCAGGCTGCCTGGCGGGGGGTTGGGAGTGGGGGGCGGTGGGGGGCCTTATGTGTTCACCATGGGATTTACTTGGCCTTTTCAGCTGGAGTGCTCCTAGGGTGGTTGGGGTGGGGGTAGGCAGTTCCTAATGCCAGAGAAGCTCGACGGATCATTAGTGGAATTACTTGGGCGTCATCCCATGGAATCCCCCTTTAGTGTGAGCTCCTTGAGATCAGGAGTCAAGCCTGGGTCAGCTTTGTGTTTCCACCAGGCCAAGTTTGCAGCTGGTGTGGTCGGGATGGATGGGTGAGGATGTTTTAAGATGACAACTCTGCCTGGCCTTTGCTGGGGCCTTGGGTTTTATCTTTACTGCCCAAGGAGCCAACCACAGAACTTCCTGATGGACCTGTTAGGATAACTAACAGAGGAGGGGAGTCCTTGGAGTTGTACAGTTGTTTTAGTCACCCCCGTTGCAGTTTGAGCAAAATACCTATTTACTTCTATTTATACCTATTGAGCAAAATGTTTATTTACTGATCACTCAAAAATGCTATGCTGTTCAATTCTACCTAAATATTTAGTATATCTAAATATCTGAATATTCTCTCTGAAATGCTATTCGAGTTTGTCAGAATTTGTTGAGATTTATAGGATCTGAAACCTATGTATTTATTTCTGCCTAGGGATAGAAGTTATCTCTATGGACGGCCTAGGTGTGCACACTTAAATCAATATTTCACTTTTGATTTAAAATACTCAGAACATTATCCAGAGATAAACAGAGTAAATATCATTTTAATCACCACCTTCTGGCTGTGGAGGAGACACTGGTATTACGTGGGAACAGTGCACAGAGGCCTGGGGGGGGAGGGGCGGGTGGTTTATTGATTTTCTGTGTGGCCAGCGCATCAGCAAAGGTTACATACAGAGTTGGTTGTGCTTAGAGGAGGGTGTAGGTGTAGAAGGAGCAGTGTCTCAGGTGGGCTCAGACACGAGGCAGCCCTGCCACTGGCTAGGATTGGAGGAGAACACAGTGCTGGGACAGCCAGCCTGATCATAGTCAGTCGAGGGAGAAGGGCAGGTCAGGGTACAGCCCCAATGGGGGGAACTGGAGTGTCAGTCAAAAACCCAGTAGCTACCTGTCATTAACTACCCTGTGCCAAGGACTTATTTCACTCTGTTTCTTAGTTACTCTCATTTTCCCATTTCATAGATGAGGAAACTGAGGCTCAAGAATTAAGGAATTTTCTAAGTCCCCGAAGTCTCCAAACCCCAGGATTGAAATCCAAGTCTGTCTGACCCAGCATGCATGTTCCTTTGTGGAACTGCACTGTCCTTTGGATGAGGAGAGTGGAGGTGCCTGCCCCCTGAGAGCTGTGACAGGTAGCGGTGTGACTATCTGCGCATCTGCCCCGTCCTGCTGGTACTTCATACCAGCCAGACCGAGACCTGGAGGGGCTGTGCCTCAGCTGGAAGCTTCAGAACCACAGCTGCAGGCTGCTCTCAGGGATCCTGGTGAGCCGAGTCCCCAGAGCCACAGGGCTACACCTGCTTACAAATGGATTAGCCACCCATAAAATCAGCTCCCCACCCTCTCAGGCCACTTCGCACCTTTGCAAGTAAGACCAGTGTCTCCCCGTAGCCCTTGCCTCCAGTTTGGCTGACTGTTGGAATCTGGCAATGTTATAGAAATGGAAATTCAATGTAAGTTAATTGCAAAGTTAAACTGCAGACCTTACAGAAGGTCTAGTACCTCATGAAGACACTGAGGGTGATGTTGGAGAACTCTTGGATCTCACACGTTAGCAAATTAAGGTCTGAGAGAATTAGACCAGTTCAGCAGTGGAGAAGGAGGGTCTGTGATGAGTATTCTAGAAAGCATTGGTTAGTGGAAAGGCTCTTAGAAAATTAATGAAGCCCTTGAATTTGCAAAAATGATCTTTCTGATTGTCTTATTAAAATTAAAACATGAAGCAAAAGGTGTCGGGGTAGTTGGTCAGAAAAAGTACACACACAAAAAAAATCAAAATCCATTTCATTTTTTTCTTAAGAAC
>NW_011904728.1:0-2430 GCF_000151845.1 Pteropus vampyrus
GGTACATGGAAGCCCATTTTTCTATTCACAGCAATCGTTTTCTCACTCACTGTTATTAATTTGTAGAGAGATATCAGCTACCACATCTGACAATTGTATTCCAAATATGGTTGAAGAAAATACAGTTACTAATACTGACTCAATTATATGCCCACTTTATCCCTCTGGTGACAATCAGTGGAACCAAAGAGAGCTCATGAGCTTTGATTATCCTGCTATACTTCTATATTAATATCTTTGCAAGTTCCCTTTACTGGGGATGGGGAGGTGGAGAAGGAAAGAGCACATTTTAAAATTAGATTTTTAATACCAGATAGCACATTTGGATGGAAGGCCAAGGCAAATTATTTCTATATTTATAAAAAGGATTATTTTTGTATTTGTTTTGTTTTAATCGTAGAAGGAACATAGATTTTGATAGCAAAGATAATTGATTTTAAATATTGGTTCTCTCAGTAGTTGTATCAAGTTATAAAACTCTGAGCCTTCCATCTCATCTTTAAATTAAAAATTTAATTTAATTTACTGGATTGTTATAAGCATAAAGTAAAATTACTTTTAAGTGCCTGAAACAGTGTGTGGTATTTAGGAGGCAATCAAGCAACATATAAATGTGTATTTCCTTCCACTCTGGCATAAAAAAGATGTCTTTGCCCTATAGATTTCAGACCAAAAGTTTCTTTCTGTCCCTAAACCCACTTGGATGTTTAGTCTATAAGATATTATCCTGCATCTGTCGGTTGCTTTGCACTGTTTGGTAAATGCATATGATCATCCACATGGGCCTAGTAGAAACTGTTGTCTGTTCCAGACTCATCTTCTACCTTTGCACAATCCTCTCCTACCCATCTATAATGGTCTGTTGTAAGGACTGGCAAACTATGGCCTGTGGGACAAATCTACCCACCCAGCTGTTTTTGTAAATAAAGTTTTGTTGAGACACAGACATGCCCATTCATTTATGGCTGCATTTGTGCTTTAAGGGTGGATATCAGTAGTTATGATGGAGATGTTATGGCCCATAAAGTCTAAATTATTTAAAGCTTAACCACTTGCAGAAAGAGTTTGTGGACTTCTGATATTGCCTAACACAGGATAGCTGGAGTTTTAAAAGTAGCTGATTAGAGGTTAAGTATTTATTCACAAATAAATATTGAGGGAGTAGAGAACAGAAAAAAAAATGGTAGTTATCATAGATATATTTCTTAACTCTCCCGCTAGTAATGGTGACAGTGAGGACAGAGAACTAATATAATTGAGGAGAAATAACAGAAACATGGGAGCTAAAGGAGATGAGTTCTGCCATGAACTCCTATTGGACCTTTCTTGAGTTATGCTGTCTTGTGAACCTTAGTTTTCCTATCTGTCCAACGAAAATAATTTCTGCTAAACCTAACATCTTAAGGTCACATTGCGCCAGCTTATATTTTCACATTATAAAACCTCTATTTTTTTTTTATGTGATAATGATCCCAATTAACACACACTACTTGAAGACAGAGTTTGATGATGCATTTATTCTTTTTAGAAGTTTCAGGAGAAGTGGTGTCCTTGGGGGAGAACCAAGTAAGCCAAGATCTAGAAGTTGTCTTAGAGAGCATTAGCAGATGTAGGAAAGCTTATTTGGCATGGAACAGGGTTTCTAGAGGACCCAGTGGAGAAAGAAGAAAGAATGAAAGTCAGATAAGAGAAAAAACAGAGCTTGGAATAAGGGGAACTAAAGGGAGAACAGATGACCAATGGTCTTGCAATGAGAGTATTATGCAAAGCAAATTTAGTGGGCCAGTGTTTCCAAGAGAGCTGGTGATAGCCATCCCTGCTATATGGGAGATTGAGGCAAGGTTTTCAGATACTGCAGATAGGTGGCTGTAGGTAGATGATCTGGAACTTGGTAAGCTACAATTCAGAACAGTCTGATCATCAAAAGGCTCCCTTAGATCCAGTGACATCAGCACTAACCTAGGATTCAGAAGGCCTGGATTTGAGGCCGGACTATTCTATCTTGTGTTACTGTGTGCAAGCCTCAGATTACTCATCTGTAGATCTGGAATGTCTTTTCTATGCACTTCATAGAACTATTAAAAAGTGTCATGAAATAATATGACTCAGTGTGTCAAAAAAACTCCTCAAATATAAGCAATATTATTATTCTCTTGAATATAATATCTGAATAGCCACAGAAGAGCATGGGCTTTTAGTATATTTTCAGTAGATTTGATGGATTTATGCCTGTGCATGCACACACATAAGCATGCACATGTGCACAATTATTTCATAGGTCTACCTTTTTAGATAATATGGAAGTAAGGATATAGCAAAGTGTCCTCTGTGCCCTAGTCTCATGGGTACTATTTTCCACTCATTAAGTTACAAATATCACCAGAAATCTTCAGAATACTATCTTCAGGTGGTGATATTTAAGTATCTGAA
>NW_011904729.1:0-2982 GCF_000151845.1 Pteropus vampyrus
CAGGTGAGTATTGGTTTCTCTGTAAGTTAAGTTTACAAAGACTTTATACAGTAAAAGCAAATCTTGGTAGAGAATTTTTTGGAAACCAGATGATCAGATGATCCTCATAGGCATATAGAAAATATTTGTGAATGATTTGTGTTATTTCTGAGGTTTATACATTTTAAAGCTCCTTGATTACTTATTCAAATTTTCTCACATCTTCCCATTTATATTCAAGCACCATTATTCAAGATGGTATGGGTAGTATGCTTGTCTTTAAGTAAAACTAAGCAAGATCAAACCAAAACCAAAAAGCAAAATACTTGTCATAGTATACCCTTCTAGGGCCATGACTACTCTTTAGCTTAATATCTTTATAAACAGAGACGTAATTCACTTATTCACTGTTCAACAACATCAAATATTTGTTTAGCATTTACTGTATGCCTGGGCAATGGGGATAGAGTTGTGATAAAAGCAGACAAAGCCTTTGTCTTCATGGAGCCTGCATCCTATTGATGAAGATAGACAGTGAAGTAAAAAATGAGTCATGCTACCATATGAAGTAAAGAGCATTTTCAGCAGAGATAATAGCATTTCAAAGACCTTGAGACGAGTATGGTTGGCATATTAGAAGAACAAAAGGAGGTCAGGATTGGAGTAAGAGAGAGAGTGATACAAATGCAGATGGAACAGTAGGCAGGGCTAGATAATGTGTACAAGATGCGACCAAGAACTTTGAATTTTATGGACTCAGCACACTTAAAACTGTTAGATTAATGACTTTTTGCCACTCATTTAACGTAATGACTTTTTCTTCAATACACTAAATAAATGTGACATGAGATGTGATATTTTTATATTACAGTTTCAGGCAGATACACTCACCAACTTATTTGGCATATGGGTTTTATTCAGAGAATAACATAAAGGACAAATTTGAATTGTGCACCATTTGGGGATGAATCCAACATATTTGGCTTTATGTGACTACACAAAGCAAGAGGGGTGGAAGGGTAGTGTCTTCAGTGATCTTCTGTTTGTGGAATACACATGTTCTATCCATGGTTTCTATCGTCCCTTTATCTAATTTCTTATACCAAGGAAACAGCATCAAATCTTACAAAACATTGCAACCTAAGTATAGAATATCACTTTCAGGCCCTTGTTCAAAAGAATGCTGTTGGCATAGGAAGAACTTAAGGGTTTTATATCCAGAATAATCTCTCTCCTTCTCTCTATCCCTCTCTTTCTCTCTCAGGATTGCACTGCTCATAGAAGACTTCTTATTTGTGCCATTTCTCAAAGAATAACTAGAATGCTGAGGAAACCATATAACACTGTTCATCCTCATTTACTTCCTACTCTGTTTTCTGCTGGAGGCGCATTCTCCGACTAGAAGTAGAAATCATTACACTCAGGATTGGGCAAAGTGAGGAGCATGACCCTTTCTGAGTCAGAGGATGTGTCTCATGTAGATAGGTTGTAGACATGTGATTTTAGATTTAAGTTGCTGTTGAATTCCAAAGTAGGTTAAAATGTTAGGTTAGTATGAGTCAAATATTTATTTTATTAATTGAAAAAAAAAAAATGTTATTCTGTCTGAGGGTAGACTACATGAACTAATTAATCCATTCTCAATAATGAAGGTAAATCTTCCAGATGTTGTTACATGAAATTTCTTTATTATTATCTTACACTGCTATTGTCAGATAATTATTTAATTTTGGAAATATTTATAAGTATTGTATTCAAATTGCTAGTCATTTTCTAAAAGTCTTTCTTAGTCTGCTGTCAGATATACTCAGAAGTATATGTCCAAATTTACAAACTCAAGTGATTTAGGCACCAAACAGGTGACATGATTGAATGGAAAAAGCAATGCAGGCCAGGGATTAGTGGGAACCATTGTCCAAATTAAAATTTATGTATCTCAAAACATGGTGTTGTAAAGTGAATACATTTGTTAATGTTATGGACCACCAGATGGTAACTGCTTGCTTACATTTTTCCCAAATAACTCACTTGGTAAGAGAAGAAGAAATAACATAATGTAGTCCAGAGTAAGAGAGGATTTCTTAATCTTTATTTAATGTAGAAATATCAAACCATATTTATGGGGAGAAAATATTATACATTACTGGAGAGAAGAAGAAAAAATGCAATGAACAGGTGCCAATCCTGGAGGGGACACTTGTGGAGATGGAGAATTCAACCTTATGTAAGATAAGTGGGTTCTCTTCTTCTGAGCCTGACGCCTAACTCTAAGATTTAGTGAAGTCCTCTCACAAGCCTTTGTTCAAAACTAATCTCAACGAGCCCTCCCGTGACCAGTGCATTTAATATTGCAAGCACCCTGGCACTCCTAATCCCCTTAACCTGGCTCTACTTTTGCTTTTACTTATTACACTGACTGATATAATGAAATTAGTGTTATGTCCATTTTCTTTGCTAGAGTGAGGTCAGATGTCTTTGTTGTTTTTACCCTCTGATGTTTCCCAAGGTCCTAGAATAGAACTAGAAACATGGTGGGCTCTCAATAAATATTTGCTGAGTGATGAAAATGTGAGAGAACACACATATGGATAATTGTAGGTTGCAAATAAATTTGCTGTTGAGTGATTTCATATTCTTGCAAAACAGGAAGAAGGGTCATCTATTTAAAGATAAGGATTTAAAGGAATAGCAGGGTCTTCGAATAGAATGATAAGATTAATAATAAAAATCGTAAGAACCTAAAGCCATGAAGAGAAAATTATCTGGCCTATTCCATTGGAACCCCATCTGAAGCTGGACACTTTAAAGTTGCAATGGTGAGCTTCTATGATTTTTCTCTAACTGGACCCTGCAGCATATGGCAAAGGAATCATGAACTTAAATTGAACTAAAGTAGTGAGTTGGAAGTGGCCCAAAGACATTGATAAGATAACAAGACAAGGATTAAAGCACTGACACAATACCTAAAAAAGGAAGTAAAGCCATGGTCAGGCATTACCCTGG
>NW_011904730.1:0-3092 GCF_000151845.1 Pteropus vampyrus
TAATAGATAAAACATAAACACAATGCAGTATTAAATATTCGGTAGCATTAAAAATAAGTCTATACTATTAAAATACACTCCTCCAAATACCACCTATAATTATCTTTATTATCCCAGAAGTAGTTTGTTGACCTGAAGAGAAAACATAATTAACTGATTACATATGATCAAAGAGGGGGAAACACACTGTTACTTTTTTTTAAAAGGCTTCATATTTATAATTTTTCTATCTTACTCCATTTTATATTATTTTAATTCTTCCTTCTTTCTTTATAGGGTATTGTAATAGGAAAGTACTGAAGGATTTTAGGAGGGAGGCTGGTCAGTGGCTAGGCCGTCTCTGTTTTTCAATCCTCCCTTATCGAGGTAGGTTCCCATCCTCCCTCAGAGAACAGGAGACTGGGACTTTTCTTCCTTCCTTCCTTCCTTCCTCCCTCCCTCCCTTTTACCCTCCCCTACCCTTTCCTACCTTCTCTCCCTTCCCTTCCTTCCCTTCCTTCCCACCTTCCCTCCCTTCCTCTCTGCCTTCCTTCCTTTGTATCTTTCTTTCATATCTTTCTTGATAATTACATTTCAAAGAGTTGACTCCGAGGTCCCCGAAAAAGACATTTCTGTGTTGTAAAACTGGCAGAAGGCTGGGATATGATTGACATTTCAAAGGGACAGAGGAAGAATTTACAATAGTAAGTTTCCCCAAAAGTCCAGAAGCCTGTCTAAAGTTTAGTCTACTGGAGGGAACAGTAACGCCGTTTGTGTTAAAAGGAATTGGGGAGAAATGGATATTCAAGTTTTCCTGTCATTCATCAAATTATTAAAAATTTTTCTTGTGTCCGAAACAGTTTAAGAACTTCTAAATTCATCATGCAACTTAGTAAAAGTTTAACAGCTCACATTAATGAGGCAGAAAACTAATTTGACTGACCAGATCTGTTGAATGACTTTTTGTTATAAAAATGACAAACAAACAAACAACAAAAAAAAAACCTGAAGCAAGAAGCTCAGAAAATACTCTTTTAAAAAACTATTTTGACAAGTGCCATTTAGTTTCCATTATATTATGTTTAACAGTTGATATGTGGTTAAACAGGTTTATTATATGCTAGTAATAAATTCTTGCTCTAACTCTTCAGGGCTAGTTTTCTCCTATCAGATATTTGCTGGAAAGTGGGCTGAGACTTTAAGAATGTGTGAGAATAACCTAGCTGTCTCAGTCATTGTGGCCTAAATGCCTACGTACCTTAATATGGTGTGTCTTTCATTAGAGAATGCTGAGTGACAAAGGATGACTCTTCTCAGCCTATCACAGAAAAAAGATTTTCTTTATAGACCTAATTGATTTGGAGGATCTGTTTGTACCAATGCTAGACATTGTTTTCCAAACAAAACAAAAACCTCAAACTAAATTAAAACATCGAATCCATTCTTGGAGAGCCATTTAAAATGCAAGCAGAGTATTTCAAATTGATCAGTAACAAACCAAAAGGAATGGCAGGAGGGCATTTTTATAAAAGCAATTACCACGTCAGATGCTTAAAATAAAGTTAGTAGGATGTGCGAACAGTCCCTGAGGCTGTGTGCTCCCATATGCCTTGGGGAGAGGTCTCTTATTTTGTTAGTTACTCTAGTAGTGATAAAACCATGTTTCCTAGCTCGCTTGCTCTCTCTCACGTACACAAACACACACATACACACACTACTGGCAAAGTGCCTTAATAAAATCTTGGCCAAAGGGCCAATTCAGATTGGATGAAATTAACAGCAGAAGTCTACAGACAATATATATTTCACTCTATTCATATATTTTACTGTTTTTAATGAATTATCTTGGGAAACGGGGGGAAATGTATAACAAAGGCAGGATTCAAGAGAAGAATAGAATTTAATCTTTGTGCTAAAAGAAAAATATAAAGTTAACATATAAAGATATATTATGTTTTAACACACCCACTCTCCCATTCTTTCATTCTTTTCAACTGAAAATGCAACTTACGGAATTGGAGATGACAGTTACAAACTGTATATCACATAAAGGATAATTCCCAAAATATAAAGAGAACACATACAATTCAATAGCAAAAGAACTAATAACCTGATTAGAAAATGGAGTGAGGACTTTAATAGACATTTTTTCCTAAGAAGACTGAGAGCAGGCAGGGGAACCACTAAGAACAAACATGGAGGCTGGGACAATTACAGGTTGGAAAGAAAACCAGAAACGCGGGCAATATTCTGCTGTACGCTTAAAAATGTGTAATGAGGGTCGTTCTCATGTTAAGGGCTCTTACTACAATGAAATCTTTTCCTTTATAAAAGTTCTTGCCTGTCCCTGTACTAGGTGTGGGCCACATATCTCTATCTTCTGGAAGGTAACGCGTTTACTGAGACCGTATCCATCACCTTAGACTGAGAGAACTACTGCCGTGGACGTAAGCAGAGAGAGAGGCAGGCAGCCAGCAGAGGCATCAGAATAAAGCAGAAAAATTTAACCAGGAAATTTTAACGGGGGCTGTGGAGGAGGAGCAAAACTAGAAACGATAATTTAGAAAGATTAGGCGTTTACCTTTCTCATTTAAAAGGTTGATAATCTGAGATGATAAGGCTTCAGAGGACAGCTCAGATTTCATTTATATTACCCTAAAAATTAAGTAAAAGTCTCTGATGAAAAAAGTATCAAAAAAAGAAATTGTGACACATTTAGTGAACTTGTTCTTGTTATATAACAACAGATCTGCATGACATTTCAGTTAGGCAAAGCCATGTCTGGATGTTGTTTGAAAACACTGATAAAAATTGAACTCGGTTTGACCGTTCCTGCAAGCAGTATTGTCAACCTTCTTATAATTCAGAGGGCTCTTCCAGTGAAATCCACGTGGTTTATAAACACTGTGCAACTGAAACAGCTATAATTTCAAACTCTTTTTAATTATTTTCCTTACAAAAATTTTAATAACAGTTATCCTATTGATCTTGCAGTCCGTGAGATTATCAATACATTATAAAATCTAGTAGTTGTAAAATGACTAATTCATGCTAACACATCATATTGATGAAAGAATAGTACACTGTGCTATCTATGTATGCACACACATCAG
>NW_011904731.1:0-1468 GCF_000151845.1 Pteropus vampyrus
TCTTAAAAGGAATTTTAAATATCTAGGACATCATATACTCTTAATAAATGGCATCCTGGAGCACCATTTCAGCATGAAGGACATGACAGAAAGCAAGTAGACATGTGAGGGAAGATAATTCCAGGAAAGGGTGTAAGCCAAAAGTGTGCCTGGAGTGTTCAAGAAGCAATAAGAAGGCTAAGGTGGAGGTAATATTCAGCATAGGGAATATAGGCAATAATATGGTTACTAGACTTATTATAGTGGTCACTTCAGTAGGTATATAAATGTTGTACACCTGAAACTAATATAATACTTATATTAACTATAATGAAAATAAATTTTAAAGAAAAGTACTCATCGCAAGAAAAAATTTTGTAACTATATATAGTGACAGATGTTAACTAGCCTCATTGTAGGGATCATTTTACAATATATACAAATATCGAATCATGTCGTACACCTGAAACTAATATAATATGTCAATTATATCTCAATAAAATGAAGGTCTCCCTCCTTTGGAAAAAGAGAGGATTCAAACCTCACAAGCCCATGTACATATACATGAACTCACACCTTAACAATAAAAAAAACAAACAAAAACTTCAAACTACTGAAAGTCTGAAACATTCTGGTTACATGAAATCCAGAAAATCACTAAGCATGTTTTGAAAAATACTCTGTAACTTTATCTTATTAGTTACCTCTATACCTATTGAGTGTTGCTGGATAATGATATCAATAAAGAAAAACTGAGAAATAAAAACAAATTCATATTGTATAAAATGCAATGATCCTCGAGATAAACATGCTAAGCGAAATGAGCTACACAGAAAAAGTTGAAAACCACATAGTATCACTTATACGTGGGATATAAACTTAAAAGCAAAAAAACAAGTAGGACAACAAACAGAGACTCATGGACATGGACAATAGACTAGTGGTTACCAGAGGGGAAAGGGGAGGAGGTAGATGGGCTAAAAGGGGTCAAATATCTGATGACAGAAAGAAATCTAATTATGGGAGGTGAACACACAATGTAAATATATATATGCCTTAATATTAAAATATACAGCTAAAACTTACTGTATTTTGTTAACCAACGTCACCATAAAAAATTAATTAATTAACCCCCCCAAATGCAATGATATATATAATACATGTAATAAATCTTTTATTTTTAATATAAAGAAAAAAGTCTAGAATTCTTATTAATCAGTTTCCTTCCCTTTGCTTAATATTATTCAACAAATATTTTTAAAATATCAGTTTGAAGGGACACCCTGCTTGGGACAAAAATGTCCGTAACCCACCCCACCTCAGAATTTGGAAAGCCCCAAATGAATCACTTATGGGTCCTCTTCTGCACCTCCCTTCCCACCTTATTTTCTCTGATTTATGTCAGCTAACATATATAATGATAACAGCCTGATCCTGATAACAGCCCTAGCAGTTCAGGCCTTAGATTGGGGCCCTGCTTCCCTAACTT
>NW_011904732.1:0-2392 GCF_000151845.1 Pteropus vampyrus
AATTATATTTTCCAGGAAAATTACTTCTTTCCTCATGTGTTCTTCTTAATTTGCCTGGATTTGATTAAACTGGTCATATGGTTTCTTCTATAACTGTGTTTATTTCTCTATTTTCATTCCCGGTATTGCATATTTATAACTTATTATCTTAATTAGCATAGTCTGTACGTTTCACCCGAAGAAGCTCTCTCTGAGCACTGGCCCACCTGCCATATGCCAGATATCCATTTATTTAGCCGATGGTTTAATCTGGCCTCGGTAGCCTGCTTTGCTAGCCAGAAATACTAAAGAATTGTCATCTTTTGAGAGCAGCCCCCTACACCAGCGACTGAGTAATGGTGTATAAACCTCCCAGCTCCTGGACCCTCTGTGGGGAAGGGAGGAGAAAACTCAGCATTGTGGGTCCTACGCTGGTTTTCAGAGCTGGTGCAGCTCCGATTTCCCACTTTGTTGGTTGCTTTTCCTTCCTCCGTTCACATCCCCACTCACCTCCTAGGGCCTTCTTCACCTGACTCCTAAACTAATAGCATTTCATTCTTTGTCTCAAGGTTTTTCAGTATCTTTATTATCAACAGTCAACACTGCAGGCAGAAATATTGTAGGGCTACACAACAGCATCCATTAAAATCACCACCCTATTACATCCTTTAGTCTTCTGCTTCTCTTTAGAATTTTATCATATAATTTTATATGCTCAAACAATACACGGTTTCATGTGTTTGAACTTTATATAAATAAAATCATACATTTTATATTTTATTGAATCTTACTTTACTGTTGAACTTTGTATTCTTGAGATTCATCAATGTTATTATGTTATTTTTTAGTTTCACAGAAAATTACATTGAATGAATATAACCCAATGTATTTTTTTTTCCATTTTGCTGTTGATGGGCATGGAGGTTGTTTCTACTGTACAGATTATTTTCTGTCATCATTAACTCTCTTGCTAGAAATATCTCATAAATGTTTCACTAACAGCTTAATATATGTTTTATTATATGTATGTCTAAATGTTTATCTAGTGCATTAAATTGATCAGCGAAAGCTAGGTTGTGCTGTGGTAATAAATGGCATTCAAATCCCAACAGCTTACATCAAAAAGTCTTGATTTTCTCCAGTCGCAACACTGTGTGCCTATCCCAGGTGTGCTGGGGCTCTGCTCTAAATCATCTTGGCTCCAGGACTCAGGCTAATGGTAGAGCCCTTGTGTAAAACAGTACCAATCTCAAAGAAAACACACACACGCACACACGCACACATACACACACACACACACAATATAGGAAGTGTCTCACTGAAGGCAGTAGAAATTTTAGGAGGCCATGAGAACTGGAAAGGCTGTGTTTCAGGAGAATGGGGGAGTCTAGAATAAGCAAGTTGACTTATGCAGACATTCTGAGGAGAATGTCTTGGTTTTGAACTTGGAAAATAGAGATGAAATCTGGGCTTTGCACATACTGAGGTCTGCCACTGGGGAAGAGAGACAACAGCAGAGCTTTTGATAGGAATTCAGGAAGCCTAAACAATATGACTTATTTTCCATAAATTAGAGAATTCTAAGTTATACATGATAGGAGGCTGAAAATTTTATAAAAAATCATAGCAGAGATTTTTAGGAGGATCTTGGAGCGAATGTCTAGCTTGAAGGCACACCAGAGGTAGGCTAAGCCTATCAAGTTCAACTCAGCAAAGTCTGTAATGGAACCGAAGTAACCATATGTGATTTGTCTCCCCAGCAGAGAAAAGGTTAAATTTTTCTTTCTTGAAAAAAAAAAAAGATTTCATCTAAGACTTTTGTGCTTATTTACAAAGGGAGAAACTAGATGATGTAAACCATTTAGAGAAGATAATTCAGTAGTTGAGCAAAGGAGCATCAGCATCTGACAAGAGAACAGAAATGTTTGAGGATAGTTTATATTACATTTTATGCTTTGTTTTTCATTCTTTATGTTCACGGGTTTTGTACAGACATAGGGAATTACTGCTAGGCACGAGTCATCCATAAAATATAATATTTTCCACTTATTAAGCAATTACCAGGCTGGATGCGCCATAGTCGTTTCATTCTTTAATCTTCTCTCAAGTCCAAGAATAACAGATTAGCACTCAGCCTCTCCTCCCATTTTAAAGATGATGAGGGTAAAAGTTGGAAAGAAAGCGAAACTTTCCGTGACACACACAGAATTGGACCCAGATCTTTCTGAATCCAAATCTGACACTGAAATTTTTTTTAGATAAGTAATATGTTTCACTGGAGCATTTGCATTTCCTGCCCACGCATCTCTTAGTAAGCATATAGGAAATACGAACTTTTGGAACCTTTGGAACTTTTTAATTTTAAAAAATAACTATTAAGCACGTTGAATAATTTGTTTATTGTCTTTCAATA
>NW_011904733.1:0-1659 GCF_000151845.1 Pteropus vampyrus
GGGTGACTGAGATCTCTGCCTCTGGTTAGTAGGGTGTTCAGAATCTCACCTTGAAAACGTCAGTAGAGGCACAGCCATTGTGTCACTTGGGCGATTGGGCTTAAAATCTTGGTGGCAGATATCAGTTCATAAACTAAGACGTTCTAAGCTTGGAATGTGGACTGTGGCCCAGACCACGGTTCTCAGCCCGGACACAGGCCGCATAGTGCAAACACACAGGGAGCTTTTAAAACCCACCGTGAGGCCACACCCCAGACCACTAAATCGGAATCTGAGGAATGGGACTCAGGCATCCCTGGGCAGTGCCAATGAGCAGCCAAGGTCGTGACCCACTGGGCCAGATGGAGGGGAGGAAGCTGGAGTGGAGAAGGCGGGGTGCAGTCCAGAGCACAGGAAGGTGATTGGGACCCGTGGTGGCTGATCGAGTGTGTGGCGAGGAAGCAGGGGAGGGTGGGAGCCCTGCGCCTGCTTCTGCAGGGAGAGGGTGCAAGGGGAGGTCGGGGAAGCTGGCCTGGGATGGTGAGGACAGCCAGACATGCCGGAGGGAGCTCAGGGCTGTTGATACGGTCACCAGCACTCTATTTTCCAGGAATGACAAGAATCACGATAGTGACCAGCAGTTTAGAGTCATGTTAAGCAACACTTCTGTGATGTCTTTGTGATAATGTCCATTTGTTCCTCACATACGTGGCCCCCAGGGTGGGCGCCCTGGGCTCAGTGCGGGCCGGGAAGGCCCGGGACTGAAGGAGGACCAGCTGCTGCCTACGTGGTGGCGTCCACGCGGAGGAGCGGCTGTCCACGTGGCCTTGCTCTCCTGCCGCCCTGCCTGGTCGGGACCTGCTCCCCGTGGGAATTGCTTTGGCATTTCTGTCCTTCTCAGATTCCCTCCTGACATGTCCTTCTAGGCCCCGAGCTGGCCTTATGCATCGGAGTCTCAGGTTCGTTTTTGTTTGAACACTGCTCTGCCTTCTGCTTTCGGGGGCTGGCAGCCATGTCACCTCCCCAGCTCGGAGCCCTCCCTTCCTGAGAGGTTGCGAACCTCCAGCCGGGAGGTCCTGGGCATGCAGTCCGAGAGTGGGCTCAGGCTCCCCTGCGGACTGTGCATGGGGAGGGGGCCTCACCTGGGCAGGTCTTCGTCCCCGCTTGCGGGTGGGGAGACTAAGCGCAGTGGCAGTGACAAGGCCTCACTGCCAAGAACTCACACCAGCACCTGTGCCCCTCACCTCACGTCCCTGTTCCCAAGGCCCGAAGCACCTAGCACTGCGTCTGCCCAGACTAGACACTGGTGGGTGCTTGCGGCAGGGCGGGAGGGAGGCGACTAAATCAGGTGTCCAGGCCTTTGCTGTCCCACTGCCCACATGTGGCTGAGCCATGGGCCTCCCCCCTTGCTCAGTCCCTCCCCTGCCAAGTCCTCATGTGGTTCCTGCCAAGAGCTCAGGGTCCCGGGCTGTGGTCCTCATCTCTGGCTTCCAGGAGGCCTTCCGGGGGTTATGCTCTCATTGTCCTTCCCACAGTGGACGCCAGGGGGCAGAAGTTGCCCGTCTACGGGGTGAGCGAGCTGGGTGCTCAGATGCGCCTCTGCCTTCACAGGCCCGTTGTCAGCAGGCAGCTGTCGGTGGTGGTGGTTATTTCTGCCTGAGGTCCCCCAAAAAGACATCA
>NW_011904734.1:0-1582 GCF_000151845.1 Pteropus vampyrus
AGCAGCTGGTTGAACGAGTCACGCGTGGCCTCTTCCGATGGCGTGGGCTTCCTCGCCACATTACAAGAGCAAATGTTCCCGGGAAGAGCTGGGGGCCATGTCGAGCTCACGGGAAGAGCTGGGGGCCATGTCGAACTTTGTGACGTAGCCTAGAAAATCACACAGCAGCACGGCCACCACATTCTCCTTTCTGAGGCGGCCACGAAGCCCCCCTCAGGTTCAAGGGGCGAGGGAATGAATCCGCCGGACGGGGAGCAGCAAGGTTCTGGAAGAGCTCACGGGACCAGAACGCTTGCAGGAACCCGGTGCCCACCCGCCAGTTCACAGGGTGGCTGCTCGTGACGCGGTCTGTCACGTCACTGCTTGGAGATCGTTGTGCAGACGGCAAAGGCGATGTGAACATCACCCTAAGCTGCCTCGGCACCCACAGACCATCAGAATGAAGCGGCCACATGAGGGGAGAAAGTGATCTTTCTTTACCTTCCCACGGCATTAGCACCGGGCAGTGCAATCGCAAATTCACCAGAAAACTTAGTGTGGAAACAGAGACGGTCATACCCCATTTTATTGTGTTTCGCCTCATTGCGCTTTACAGATGTTGCGCCGTTTTTACGCAGGGAAGGCAAGACCCTGCACCAGCGGAAACATGACGACGTGCACTGCGGAGATGCTCCCTTGACTGCCGAGGCCTGCCAGCCACCCTGCCTGTGGTGTCCCCGAGCTCTGCCTGTGCTATCGTCTGCAAATGTCCTTGTCCGAAGACATTGAGATGCAGCCGTTCGTTTACCAGCCAGGACCCCCATCCTCGCGTGCTGGTTTCGAAACAGCAGAGCAATGATTTCGACTCGTCCTGTGATAAAGATCTTAATTCCATGGCGAAGTAAGCAACATTCCGGAAAAGACAAATAGTCGAAGACGAGGTAATTAATTCTCGCAGGCGACTACGCTAATATACGCAGTCTTCAGAGCAGCAATGCATTATTCTCAAGACAGCTGTCATTTCCCTTGTAAATTAGGACATTTCGCCCCTAATTAGCCGGAATTGCCCGTAGGGGATGATCCCCGCTGGGTATGGAGTTTCCTTCGGCAGGTAACTCCCGTCAGCAGAGTGAAGAGTTGAATGTGGAAAGCGGACTCTTCGGCGTTCCGTTCGTCTCTGTTCAGTGGGGTGCAGAGTCGGAAGCAGATCACGCAGGGAGAGTCCACCTGCGCTCACGTGTGAGCGGCAGCATTCACCGCAGGAGCCTGGAGAACATGCCGTGGGCAATGTCTTCTTCTCATCGTCCCATCATCCTCCATCTCGCCCAAGCAGCCGAGCCTAGGGATGCGGGGCTTCTCATCCTGTGCATCCAGCTGTAGACCTCGCTGACATCCCAGCAAAGAAGAAGTAGCAGTACGTGCGGTACCCAAATGCGGGTTGCTCAGATGACGTTCTGTCTAGAGCTCCGTATCAGGTCTGCTTTCTGATGCTCAGAGGGGGAAAGCGCTTCTCCTTGGCGACCCACTTAGAGCAAGCAGGAGGGTGAGTAAGTCAGCTCCAGGATGAGTAAGACACCTCCGGCATTTGGGGAAACCAAACAGC
>NW_011904735.1:0-1984 GCF_000151845.1 Pteropus vampyrus
GGGGGTAAATACTCAGTGGAGGGATTGTTGGATCATATGGCAATTCAATTCTTAGTTTTTTGAGGAACCTCCATACTGTTTTCCATAGTGGTTTTACCAATTTGCAGTTCCACCAGCAGTGTATGAGAGTTCCTTTTTCTTTGCATCCTCTCCAACAACTTGTTATTACTTGTCTCATTGATGATAGTCAACCTATCAGATGTGAGATGAAATCTCATTGTGGTTTTGATTTACATTTTCCTAAAAGCTAGTGAAATTGAACATCTTTTCATATGTCTGTTGACTATTTGTATGTCTTCTTCAGAGAAGTGTCTGTTCAGGTCCTCTGCCCATTTTTAAATTAGATTCTTTTGTTGTTGTTGTTGTTGTTATTGAGTTGTATGTGTTCTTTGTATATTTTGGATATTAGGCCCTTATCAAAAGCATTATTTACAAATATAGTCTTCTATTTGGATGGTTGCCTCTTTGTCATGTTGACTTTTTTTTTTTTTTTTTTTTTTGCTGTGCAGAAGCTTTTTAGTTTGACATAGTACCATTCATTTATTTTCGCTTTTATTCCCTTGCCTTTGAGGTAAAATTCATAAAATTCTCTCTAAATCCAAGGTCCATGACTTTAGTACCTATGTTTTCTTATATGCGATTTATTGTTTCAGGTCTTTTATTCGGGTCTTTCATCTAGTTTGAGTTAATTTTGGTATATAGTGACAGATAGCAATCTAGTTATATTGTTTTGCATGTGGCTTTCCAGTTTTCCCAGCACCATTTATTAAAAAGACATTCCTTTCTGCATTGTGTTTTTGGCACCTGTTTCAAAACTTATTTGCTCATATACACTGGAGTTTATTTCCGAACTCTCAATTCTGTTCCATTGGTCTGTGTGTCTGTTTTTCTGCCAGTATGGTGCTGTTTTTATTATTGTCGCTTTGTGGTATAATTTTAAGTTAGGCAGAGTGATACCTCTGGCCTTGATTTGTATTCTCAGGATTGCTCTGGCTATTTGGGGTTTTTGTGCTTCTATATAAATCTGATAATATTTGTTCTATTTCTTTAAATAATGCCATTGGGATTTTGATGGGTATTGCATTAAATTTGTATAATGCTTTAGGTAATATGATCATTTTAACTATGTTGATTCTTCCAATCCATGAACACAATCTTCCCATTCTTTGTGTCTTCATTTTCTTTTAATAATATCTTATAGTTTTCGTCGTATATGTCCTTCACATGCTTCATTAGATTTATTCTTTGGTATTTTATTATTTTTGTTGCAATGTCAAAAGATTTTTTTTTATTTCTTTATCTAAAACTTCATTATTAGAATATAATAACAGTATGGATTTTTGTACATTGATTTCTTTATCCTAAGGTTTTACTGTATTTGTTTATTGTTTCTAATAGTATTTTCTTTTTAGTGGAATCTTTAGGGTTTTCCATACGTGACAATTTGATGACTTAATTCTATATTTAGATGTCTTTTAATTCTTTCTCCTCCCTGATAGCTCTAGTTAGGACTTCCAACGCTATATTGAATAATAACAGTGATAGCAGACAGCTTTATCTTGTTCCTGATCATAGAAGAAAGATTTTTGTTTGTTTGTTTGTTTTTCACCATTATGTAAAATTTTAGTAGAGAGTTTTGCATATATGGCTTTTATTATGTTGAGATACTTTCTTTCTGTACTCATTTTGTTAAGTGTTTAAGCATAAATGTATGCTGTGTCTTGCCAAAAGCTTTTTCTGCATCCATCATATGTTCATATGATTTTTATCCTTTAATTTGTTTCTGCGGTGTATGTATCACATTAATTGATTTTCCTACTTTAAACCATCTCTATGCCCCTGGAATTAAGCCCAATTGATCACGATTTATAATATTTTTAATGTGTTGTTGTATTAGATTTGCTGGTATTTTGTTTAGGATTTTCGTATCTGTATTCATCACAGATATTGGTCTATACTTTGCTGTGTTTGTGTTATCTTGACC
>NW_011904736.1:0-2921 GCF_000151845.1 Pteropus vampyrus
GCCCCCTGAAGATTCCATTACATAGGCTAGTCTCCTCCACCATGCACTCCCTCTGAGACATCTCTGATCCACCTCTGACCCACCTCTGACCCATCACGATATGCTCAATTCTTGAAACACTTTCATGAATTATTTTCCTTACCTGAACAACCAGTCAGATTCTCTCCATATTTACAAATTGTGCCCATTCTTCAGAATTTCATTTAAGTCTTACTGTCTTTATGCCTAATAAGACCAGGAAACATTCAATTGTTTCTGCTGGAATAAGTTCTCAGCATTGAAAAAAAAATAGTTTTATAATAACAAAAACAAGTAAGATGTAGGTTGTTTGTGGCAACTTTATAGAAGAAATTCAGCACTTTATAATTTTGTAGTGTGTCTTGTTTAAAGCATGCACATATATTCACACACATCCAAAACATATGGTCATTTCTGGTATGATAGAATAATTACTCTTAAAATTAAAAATAGTTCTAAAATTAAAATCAGAAACCAATCAGACAAATAAAAATACCATTTATATGATAAGATTTAATTAGGTTCAAAGTGAACTGTCAAAAATATTTGTATGAACCGATACCCTAAATAATGTTAACAACATTAATAAAAGTAAATGAAATAAAACAATATGTTAAAACTTACACACAGATCATTTGAAATCTGGAAGATGTGACAAAGTTATTTTTTATTGGGATTTATTTACCTTCTACGACAATAAAATTTTCTCAGATTTTTAATGTTTCATGTAATAAAATTTTAATAGTTTTAAAATTCCAGATCATTTTGAAACACAACCACATATGCTTTGAAAGAAGACTTTCAGTTTATTTTAGCATAAGCTCTATGTTATCAAATATTTTAGGATAACAAAATTAAAATCTGACTATAAAAATACACTTAAATATTATTAAAAACAAGCTATCATCTAACACTGAGGAAGAAGCACAGTCTCAGAGAACTGTGCTACCGACATTGTACTAAGTATGTTAAAAATGTGAAAAATCTATGAAAATAAAATTAATACAATTTCCTAATTAGAATACAAAGAAGAACCTAAATATATAAATCCAATACAGCTGATACATTAACTTGAAAGCTGTGAATATTTGAAATCTTTATAGTTTTGGTGGAAGAGGTTAAATATATTGCTGTTTTTATTTTTCATAGTTATTAAAATTATCAAAATATAATTATCAAAACAGTTTTTTAAAATGTTTGCATTTAAACAATATCCTATCAAGTAAGGTGTCAAAAATGTGATGATATCTGTATTGAGAATTTAAAAACAATATAAGACAAAATAACTGATTCCTTTTTATGTATATATTATCATTATATATTTCATAGAAAATAGCACTGGTTAAGGAAACTTGCTAAAAAATATTTTTATAGACTCTCACTATTAATTGTATTTTTATTTAAATTTTAAGGCAGAGATTTTTAATTGCATTTTGTTCAGTTATTCATAATCCTAGTTGAAGTGAGTAAAAATTTTTTTTATTCTGAATCTGTTTTATCTCTATGAAATTTATAATATGAAAATTTTAAGTGACATTTTAGATGTTAGTAGTTAAACTCTAGATGTTGTTGAAATAGCTTGCATATTTTGCTCTTAATATTAATAATCTAAATGGGTCGAATTCATATTCATAGGGTTACCCACTTTTAAGTGTGGACTGTCAGCATTAAAATGGAAACGTTTTAGTTCGGCATGCCAGGAAAATAAATTCAACTATTTTGAAACATCAAATGATTATTTAATAAATGAAGCCAAGGCATCTAATTTTATGACATGTTTAAAAGATTACTAAATTACAGATACATTTAAAAAATTTTTTTCTCAAAATGAACATTTCAGTTCACAAAGAAACATTTTTATATTCAATTAAAGACAGCAGGTATGGGTTAAATATTGGTAAGTTACTGATTTAATTTTGAAAGAAAAAAAATCACTGCTTCTTTGTCAAGCCTCCAGAACAATTTAATTGGAAACTGAAGCTAGACAACACATAGAATGATTTAAAAAACCATTTGCAATTATTTATCTGTGTAAATCAAGGCTTTCTTGACACTGTGCCATGAAAAACAAAATTGAGAAATAAATTGGAAACTGAAACTGAATTAAACATGAAATAATTTATACCATCAAAACACTCTTTGGTTCTCCTTTATAGATATGAATTTTGTGTAAGATTCCTTTTGATAAAAAGGTATCTGTTGTTAAAAGTGGAAAACAATCAAATTAGAACACTGCCAAGGATACAGGACAGACTGAGAGACATTCCAGAAGTGGGGTAATTTTTGTTTAGTTTTAGTTGTATTTTTGTAAAAGAAGGTAGAGACGGTGATTCTGAAATTGATTTTATCTCTAAACTAAGTTCGTTGCTATTTGTATCTAGCAGTTTACATAAATGAGCAAGTGGATTAACGTAAGAATGACCAACTAAATAAATTTCCCCATTAACATGTAGTACTGGATGCTTTAATCTCTTTCACTTCACTTGATGTGTGATTCCATGTTTCTCATTCTAATATCTTGTGGTCTAATAATACGAGACTACTGTTAAAAAACAGGTGATAAATGCTCTGAATTAGAAATTTAGTGGATTTTCTTTTAAGACTTTCTGTTAGTGTAAGTGTGAGATACTCAGTAAACTTTTATTTTGAAAAATGAATACTAGGATCCTGTGAAAGCCCTCAAAAAAATGTTGTCCTCAATATTTTCACATATTTGCATAAGTGATTGTCTAGTCTTTTTTTTTTTTTTACTTTTTAGATTTATGAGAAAATCTTATTTAATTGTCTGCCTTCCAAAGTATTCACAATAATCTTCATTCTCATCAGATTTTCTGTATATCGATCTGGCAAAATGAAAATGCTTTAAAGTCTTCTGTGAATAAATAGCTGTCATATACCTGTGA
>NW_011904737.1:0-2360 GCF_000151845.1 Pteropus vampyrus
GCGAAATATACATTCTTCTCAAGTGCACATGGTACATTTTCCAGGACAGACCACATGTTAGGACACAAAACAAGTCTCAATAAATTTAAGAAGACTGAAATCAAATCAACTGTCTTCTCTAATCATAATGGTATGAAACTAGAAATCAACTACAAGAAAAAAACTGGAAAATAGACGAACATACGGAAGCTAAATAACATGCTACTAAACAATGAATGCGTTATCAATGAGATCAAGGAAGAAATTAAGATACCTAGAGACAATTGAAAATTAAAATACAATGACTCAAAATTTATGAGACACAGCAAAAGCAGTCTTAAGAGGGAAATTCATAGCAATACACACCTACGGCAAGAAACAAGAAAAAGCTCAAATAAACGATCTAACCTTACACTTAAAAGAACTTGAAAAAGAAAAGCAAACAAAGCCCAAAGTGAATAGAAGGAAGGAAATAATAAAGATCAGAGCGGAAATAAACAAAATAGAGTCCAGAAAAACAATACAAAAGATTAATGAAACCAAGAGCTGGTTCTTCAAAAGGATAAACAAAATGACAGACCCTTAATCAAACACACCAAGGAAAAGAGAGGACTCAAATATATAAAATCCGAAATGAAAGAGAAGAAATAACTACAGACTCCATAGAAATGCAAAGGATCATAAGAAAATATCACAAGCAATTATATGCCAACAAATTGGACAATCTGGAAGAAATGGACACATTCCTAGGAACATACAATTTTCCAAGATTGAGTCAAGAAGAAACAGAAAATTTGAACCGACTGATTACCACCAATGAAACAGAATCAGCAACCAAAAACCTCCCAAAAAAACAGAAGTCCTAGACCAGATGGCTTCGCCAGCAAATTTTACCAAACATTCAAAGAAGAATTAACACCTATTCTTCTCAAACTATTCCAAAAAATTCAAGAAGAGGGAAGGCCCCCTAACTCCTTTTATAAGCCACCATTACCTTGATTCCAAAACCAGAAAAAGACATTACAAAAAAAGAAATAATAGGCCAATATCTCTTATGAACTTTGCTGCAAAAATCCTCAACAAAATATCAGCAAACTGAATTCAGCAATACATTAAAAATATCATACACCATGATTAAGTTGGATTTATTCCTGAGATGAAAGGTTGGTTCAATATCCCCAAATCAATTAATGTGATATACCACATTAACAAATCAAAAGATAAAAACCATATGATCATATCAATAGATGCAGAAAAAGCGTTCGACAAAATCCAGCATCCATTTAGGAAAAAAATCTCTCAGCAAAGTGGAAATAGAGGGAACATACCTCAACATAATACGGGCCATATATGACAAACCTACAGCTAACATCATACTCAATGGGGAAAGGCTAAAAGTATTTTTTTCCTTAAGGTCAGGAACAAGACAAGGATGCCCACTTTCAGCCCTCCTCTTCAACACTGTATTGGAAGTCTTAGCCACAGCAATAAGACAAGAAAGAGAAATAAAAGGTATCTGAATTGGAAAGGAAGAAGTAAAACTTTCGTTATTTGTCAATGATATGATACTATATATAGAGAACCCTAAAGATTCCACCAAAAAACTGTTAGAACCATTCAATGAATTCAGAAAAGTAGCAGGTTACAAAATAAATATTCAGAAGTCAGTGGCATTTTTATACACCAATAACAAACTTTTGGAAAGAGAAATTAAGAAAACAATCCCATTTACAACTGCATCGAAAACTATAAAATACCTGGGAATCAAATTAACCAAGGAGGTAAAAGACCTGTTCTCAGAAAATTACAAGTCATTGAAAAAAGAAACTGAAAAAGATACATATAAATGGAAGCATATACCATGCTCATGGGTAGGAAGAATCAACATCATTAAAATGGCCATACTACCTAAAGCAATCTGTAGATTCAATACAAACCCTACCAAAATACCAATGGCATTTTTCAGAAAGTTAGAACAAATAATCCTAAAATGTATATGGAACCATAAAAAACCCCAAATAGTCACAGCAATCTTCAGAAAGAAGAACAAAGTTGGAGGCATCACACAATCTGATATCAAACAATACTACAAGGCTACAGTAATCAAAACAGCATGGTACTGGCATAAAAACAGATACATTGATCAATGGAACAGAATAGAGAGCCCAGAAATAAATCCACACCTTTATGCTCACTTAATATGTGACAAAGAAGGTAAGAATATACAATGGGGTAAAGATAGTCTCTTCAACAAATGCTCTTGGGAAAATTGGACAGATACATGCAAAAAAAAAAAGAAAAAAGAAAAAGAAACTGGACCACCTTCTTAGAATTTATACAAGAATAGACTCAAAATGGATTAAAGACTTAAATGTAAGACC
>NW_011904738.1:0-2194 GCF_000151845.1 Pteropus vampyrus
TTGTAGCTGAGACTCCAAAGATGGTTTTTCAGTTTCTGCATCAAAACTTGCAGGCAGTGACGTCCCCACCGAGGGTAGGGTTGGTGTGAGAATCGTAGGAGAAGCAGGAGACTCTGTTTGGGGCCGTGATGACTGTGCCCAGCAGCTACACCATCAGCATTCCAGAAAAAGGCGCATGCCACCTCAAGGCCTACCCTGCATATCCCACAGCTATCTTAGACTTCCCTGAGGCTGCCCCAGAGCAGGGAAAGCCAAGAAAGCAGGGAAAAAAAAAAAAAAACACAAAAAAGTAACATGCCCAAGGAGAAGTCTGCTCATAGCACTGTACCATGAGGCCTGTGCTGGCCGTAATCCCTCTACCTGCCTTTTCAAAGGACTTTTATCTCCTCAGCCCAGGATCAGCTACAGAACTTAAAGGGTCCACTGCAAAAAGAAAACGTGGCTCCGTTGTTGAAAAATCATCATGAATTTTAAGACTCAACAGGAAAGCATTTAATGGAACACAGAGCCCCCGCTGAGCTAGGGCCTCGTGTGACTGCCTGGGCGCCACACCCTTGTTCCCTAATTTCCGAGCAGAGAAAACTGGGGCATTGAGGAGTGGGCAGGCAATTACCTCAAACATGAGGCCGTGCTTCTGGCAGAAGGTCTGCACTGCAGGGTACGCGGTGCTTTGCAGGGCTTCTCTCTCTGCGTCCATATCTGCAAGGCATGGCATGGAGGGTGTCAGATGGCAGAACCCAGAACTCTTCCCCGGCCCATGACTCTGCTTTTGGTTTCCTCTGCCCCCACCCAGGCGGGACCCCTTTGAGGCAAATCAAAAGATACAAAAACATGAGATAAACCCAAGGAGACCAACCACTTCGATTGCCTGGGACTTTCCTGGTGTTGGCACAAAAAAATCCCACATCTCAAGAAACCCTTCATTCCCAGCTAACCAGGCAGTTGGTTGCCCTGGGTTAGGGTTTCCAGATAAAATACAGGCTGCTCATTAGAATTTATGTTTCAGATAAACAACAAATAACTTGATGGTATAAGTATATCCCACACCATGCACTATTTGGATAAATTTGCATTTCTGTTAAACTCTGTTCAATTTGCACTTCAGATAAGCAACAAATAATTTGTTGGCGTAAGTATGTCCCGTTTCATGCAATATTTGGATGCATTCGTGTATCTGATAAATCTAGTTCAATCTGCATGTGAAATAAACAAATCATTTGTTAGCATAAGTATGTTCCTTCTGTACACTATCTGGGGTGTATTTATAGAAAAGGATTATTTATTATTTATCTGAAATTTAACTGGATGTCCTCGTTTTGTTGTTGTTTTTGTTTTTGTTTTTTTGCTAAATCTGGCAATCCTACCCAGGGTAAACCTGGATTCTAAGATCTTCTCCACCACTGACTTCACCGTGTGGCCTTGTGCCAAGTGCCAAGCTAGCCTCAGCTTCCCCCTCCATAAAATGGGGTGATGCCTCTGCCCTGAAGGGCTGCAAGCTCCCCCAAGTCAAGAACCTCTTCATGCCTCGGCCATTGCTGACTTCTCGGCATTCCTCATGGGTGCTCAATAAATGTTGATTGAACCATTGAATCATACAAGTAAAAACGCCGAGGCGTTAAAGAATTTGTTTTCTCCACGTGGCCAGGGGAAGGCTTCGTTAGTGTCCTTAAAAGACTCCCAAAGCCAATGGTACAAGGAAACTGTCTAGGTCCTGCCATGGTTGCTGACTTGGACACCAATCTTGGATCTGTCCCTATCCTCCTCCCGTCCTATGCCCAGCTTATAAATCTCACAGGTTATTGACATTTGTCCATAAAATATCTACTGGAAAGTTTCTTTAGATGTAGACACTATTAAGATCAAAGGCACAATGGCAAATGAGACATATAGAAATAATGCAGTATGCCAGAGCTGGCCCCCACTGGCTTGAGAGAGCTGATGCCTAAGTCTTCAGGAACTCTGTGAGCCAGTTATTGATATGGCTATCATGAAACATTAAATGATAGGAACATACCATGGAATACATTATAGTAAAAGCAGAGATCGCAAATGCTCAAAACTCACAACTTCCAAATTATTTCACTAGATTGGGCCATAAGCTCTGCTCTTGAGTTTGTTTATTGCTATTGTTTTTGTAGCAGAAAAATATAAGAGAGTAGTGGGCTACCACACAGCTCTGCCCCACTCATGTTTA
>NW_011904739.1:0-2333 GCF_000151845.1 Pteropus vampyrus
TCACTGTAGATCAAAAAGTAAAGCTCTTCTCCTAGGTTAGCTTGACTGCAGTAACAGAATTTTCTTTTTACAGTTGTATTCAGTAATGTTCAAAATATGTAATCTAGTTCAACAATGATTATTTTAGTCTTCATCCATTTAATTATTCATCTTCTATAAAGTCACGCTATCAGATTTTATGTTTTTGCAGAACAACTCTCACTTTTAAATTTACTAAGAGGGAAAGCTGATAAAAATTTGCTTTCATTGGATGATCTTCTAAGTTTTCTCATTTTTAAATTAAATGGTATAGTGTATGGTTATATCCTAACATGGTTAAATGAATAATAGTAGAATCTCAACAAATATAAATTTATTAATAATATTTAAAAATTATTTTTCAGCTATCCAGCTTAAACTTAGAATTTGTATTTCAGAACTGAAAAGTAATTAGGAATTAGGTTAATATCTCTTTTCAGGAGAAACTGTAGCATAAGGAAGGTGACTGAAACACCCAGCATAAAGAGAACCAGTTAGTGGGACATCTAGGTATAGACTCTAAGGCCATTGTTTAGAGAACAGTGCATGCTCCAGTCACTGTATTGTCATTTCATACCACCAGGTAACTTTTCTAAACTGCCCATTAAAACTTGTCATTCACATCTCAAAATTACTAATGACTTGCAGTAGAAAGATAGGTAGGGGAATGAAGAAATGTGTGAGTAAATTTTCTCTCAGCTATGCTGTATAGCATTTACACTTCTGTCCATAACTAAGTCCATACCCTTAAATGAGATTTTTTTTTTAAAGGCTAAGAATAGTAGACACATAAACTCTAGCAATGCATTTATTGTTCATAGAATTCCTTCAAGTGGAAGAAGCATACACATAATAAGAAATATCCATATACACAGGTGTAAAGAACAAAAATAAAAAAGGAAAGCATATAAATGCACACCATTTCCTTAATAAAGTTAATGCCATAGCTACATATTTTAACTTCCTCCAGTGAAAATCTTTCCAATGTGGCCTTTACTAATTTTTAAATAGAGGTCATTAGTTATATGAAAATCCTTGATGGTTTTTTCATACTTTTCACTTCTCACAATGTTCCAAGCTACACACATTTTTCTTTTTCTACCTAGTAGTTCTGATTGACTATGACAATGGGTTAATAGGCTTGTCACTAAAAATATTTCCTTTCTGGGTCTTTATTTTTATCCTACTTAGCGAGCTTGAAAATATGCACTACTGTCCAAAGGTAAACTAGCTTAACACAGAAAAATAGCTTAGTACAAACAATCATCACTACCAAGAAATAAACAAGTCATATAGGACTTGGGTCAATAGGATTATCTTTTTGTATGTATGTATTATGGTAATGTCAAAGGATAGTAGTATATGACAGCATTTATTTTGGTTTGTAAATATTTTAGAAATAATAAGAGTCAATAACATAAACACAATCAAAGTTAGGTATTGTAGCAAAATGTTAACATTTGCTATTTTTATGATGATGCCACTCTGGAATCAACTTATAATTTGCATAGAACAGACATTTACTAACTTGTGATGAAAAAAATAAAAGATCATTGGAGTTTCCATGAATTCAATTCATTATAAAACCTATAACATGATTAAATCAACCTATGTTTAAAAGATTTACTTAAAAGACAAATTTCACACCTCTACACAACTGCTATAAAAATGCTTAAAGGATTTTCTGATTCTGCATTCAAGGGGTATGCCAAAGTCTGTGGAAACATGAAGAAGAAAGAAAAACCAAAAGAGAAGATGAAAAGAAAAGCAGAACAAAATACTTCTTGTGTCTGCACTGTGGGCTGTCTCTTTATAGAACGATTTTTTTCCCCAACAAATAAAGCATTGGGCAAAGGACTCATTTTGCAAATAAATTGCTTGTAATAAATTATACATTCTGAAATTTTTAGAAATATAGGAAATGTAGATTTAGAAAAAATGAAACTAATATATCTTATTTAAGAGATTAAGAGGGAAATATTTTAATAAAAGGCTATTTTTAATAAATTAGCCCTTAGCCCACAAACAAAACTTGCAAAGTATTGCCTTTCATTCAATGAAAAACAACAACAACGACGACAACAAACAACAACAACAAAACCTATTAATACCTATAGGAAATGAACATAAGAGACTGTATATTCTGGAAGTAGAGGGAATATAAAGATAGGATTCTAATTCAGGCTTTGCCGCTGACGGTGACCTTAGTAAAATTCTTAACATTATTGTACTTTAGTTTCAATTAATGTGGATACCTATCTTTCTTTAAATTCTGAAATCCTCATACTTTAGAATTGGTATCCCCTACCCACTCA
>NW_011904740.1:0-1568 GCF_000151845.1 Pteropus vampyrus
ATGTACGTGGACCTTCTCCCGAAAATCTTTTCCTTGTGAACAAAGTGGCCTTGACGACGGGTACAGGTGAGGCCAAACAGAGCATCTCGACTCGCGCACATTCTCAGCCCAGCTCTTCCGGCTGCCTTAGCGGAAGGGTGGTTTCGTGTTGTGAGTTCACATATGATCGAGTTGACACCGAAGGTGAAAAAATCAACAGCAGATGCGAAAACACAGGAAAGACAGTTGTGGAATCAGTTCAGATGGTGTGAGCCACCGTGCACGTGCGTACGTGCACACACACACACACACACACACACACACAAAACAGAAAGCGTCCTGTGAGTTTGAGTAAGGTTCCTCGGCATTTTCTGAGTCACCAGAGTGTTGCTTCCTATTTGAGACAATGTGCCGCAGTAAGAACACCGAGTTTCCCTCGGCACGTTTGCAGATGATGAGGGAAACAAAACGCCTTCAAAACAGCAAAACGTTACCTGCGGGTGTATCGATTTAAGTTTTCAAAAAAAAAAAAAAAACAAATGTAGAAATTGCCCATTAATAAAGGCCCAAGGAAAATTTCATTTTCCTGGGGATTTGTGCATCCGTACTCGAGTTTCTCTTAGGGGAGAAATTCTTTAGTCCCTCTTTGGAAAACAAACAAAAAAAAACAACCTTTTTCTTGTATTTTCTATAGCTATGACACCTCTTAAAACGAATCTCATGGAACATGGTTTCGGGCTAGACTGTGAGTGACCGAGAGGCACTTGTTCTCTCTCGAGCATGTCAACGGCCTGGAATATTTAAATCATTGTCAACACGTGTCCGGGCCATAAACTAATTGTACAGGAATCATCTGGGCAGATGTTAGAGTGTGGATTCCTGGATCCCATTCCAGACACGCGGAAGCAAAATTGGGGCAAAAGGTCCAGATTCTGCATGTTTAATGACAACCTCTGCTGTGATTCTTGTCATGGGTCTGGCTAGTTCTGTGCTGTGCAATGTGGTAGCTATAGAGAACTAACATGGATGTTGAAAACTTGAAATGTTCTTCCTGGTTGACTTGACCACCACGGGCCCCTGTTCAGAAGGGTATCAGAGCTGTCACTGCCCGCCACCTTTGTGTTGTAACTCAGTGTCAGAGAAGCTCTTAGCATCATGGGGGTCTCTTTTGAACCCCATTCGAAGATAGAACACCAGTTCAATTTAGTTCAACAAATATTCCTTTAATATCTTCTTATGGGCTTGATGCCATGAGGGGCCACAGGAGCGAATAAGGTAATGTCTCTTTCTTCCAGCCCCCCACCCAAATTTACTCAGGTAGGATCAAGTGCCAGAGGCCACCTGGGAGATCATTGCAACCGAGCTGGTGACATCTGTCACAATGTCTTGAGATTTTACAAAATCGTTGGTTAGAGGACCATGTCTCCGATACATGGGTCGTGGGCCGATCTAGCGGGCTAGTTAATTTGGTTTCAGTATATGATCACGATCTGCTCTCCTGACCCCACGTAGTGACCTTACAACTCGGTAGCCAAATGAACGGATTGGGGTGGATCCCGAGCCAGGTACAGTGCTTTGTACCTCTCATG
>NW_011904741.1:0-1690 GCF_000151845.1 Pteropus vampyrus
CCGAAACGGCATTTCATTTCAGTCTACAGGATGCACGAATAAATATGAAATGGAATGTAGGGAAAACTACCTGTAGAAGCACATGCGCGCACACACACACGCACACGCACGCGCGCACACACACATGCACACGCACACACGCATGGCGAAATAGTGACTGTGAGCTCCGTGGACTGAGTGGCATTTGGCTTCCCTTTATTCATCAGATGAATTTCTGTGCGGTCGAGAGGCCGTGCTGCTGGCTCTCACCTCTCGCTTGTTTTTTATTTATTGCTTTTCTATCGGGTCGCTTTTTTCCAGAGGTGTCGTGACTGGGTTTAGACGGTGATCACATGCATTAGTGCGGTGGCGGGAGGCTCTACGTCTCCCCGCCACGTGCTGCAGGCTGCCAGGGGGAGCGGGGACGTCTTGACCCAGTGCTAATTATCTCGATGGCCTTTTGCGAGATGGGGAAGGAGGGCTTCCAGCAGCCACCTGGCCGTCCTCAGGCACCGCTTCCCGTCCCCGTGCATCTGCCTGTCACCTCCCTCTTCTTGAAGTTTGCTTTTCTCGGTTTCCTCGGGACCATGGGTTGGATATGAGCTGCAGCCTCCTGCACGAGGCAGCCACCTGGGCCTTGGCCGGGAACCCAGGGCTCGACTCTGACCCGTACGAGCGTGCGCCTCTCACGTGACGGTCACTCCGTGTGACGGTAACGCGCGACCCCAGCACAGGGCTGAGCCTCCCGGCGTCAGGATTCCTGTTCCGCCAGCGTTAGCTTTTTTGCGTGAGCCCAGACTTCTCCCCTCTGGATTCCTGGTGTTCCACGTTTATGTCACCGACGTTCTCAACAACGTCACTCGGCGAGCGAGTGCACGCCCAGGGAGCCACCACTCCCGCTCCCAGAGGCCACTGCCACGCCTGGACCCCTCGCCCAGCCCTGCTGTCCTGCCCTTCGAGTCTCCCCCGCTGCCCAGCGCAGGACGAGCCGAGGTTTCCAGCTGTACAATAACACACATAAGTTGGCCTTCTTTGCCTCGTGGCGGCCGGGAGAGAAACAGTCTCCGTCTGGCCGTCGCACCCACCCAAGCGATCTCTTTCTCTGCCACTCTGCCAATTATTTGTGCAACAACATCCCCCACCCCCCAAGCAAAACCATCCCTTTTGATTTTCAGGAACTTGGAGAGGAGAGGCACTGGTCTCACCAGTAGGGGTGTCCTCCTGTGCCTCCATCTTGGTGTGTCACCTGGAAGCTCTCCCCCCAGGTGAGAAGCCACCCCCCGACCTGCAGCATTTCAAGAGGAGAAATGAGGCCAAGACCCCGTCACTCCGCACCTTCCAGTGACCACCTGATACTGTGCCAGCGAAGCCCGGCCGCCTGCGAGGCCCGCGCCCGGCAGCTCTCCCGGCCCAGGGGCGAGGGGCGAGGCCACGTGTTCCCCGTGTCCTCAGCAGCTGTGCTTTTCTTTCTTGCGCCCTCGATATATTCTTTAGGCCAGGGGTCCGTGGCCCGTTAGGAACCGGGTCACACAGCGGGTGAGCGAGCGCAGCTCCATCGGTATGTGCAGCCACTCCCAGCACCGGCATCACCGCCTCAGCTCCGCCTCAGATCCTCAGGCGTTAGATGCTCACAGGAACACTGGGCCCTGGGGCCAGAAAAGCTGGGGACCGCTGCTTTAGGCAACGACAAGCCACATGAGCCGACCAGCCT
>NW_011904742.1:0-2547 GCF_000151845.1 Pteropus vampyrus
TTCTTGGGAAATTTATATGATCTTATAAATTCCAAATCTTGATACCAAGCAGTTGACAAATAGTTTGGAAAATAAGAAAAACTTTTTATAATTCTCCTGTGAGAATTAATGCATAACTATAAATGTAAAAACTACTGATTTGAAGAAATCTGTTAATAGCAAGTCAACAGCAAGAGCAGGAAACACTGATAACACACTAAAAATTAAAGTTAACATTTTCGAGAACTGGAACAGGAGCATATAGGAAAGAATCAGTCACCATATAATCAGTTGGTAAATGTTGCTTGTAGCTATTTATATGTTAAAGTGTGTGTTTGTGATCTTATATGTTGTTAGTGGTGAATCATTTTTGCAAATTAAATAACTAGATAGATAGATGATAGTATATGTACAAATCTTGGGAATGGTGTTCAAATAATAAATAGATTTAAGATGCTAAATAAAATAAATACTTAAATTGGCAGTTGAGAGACATAATTTTGTATCTTGGCTGTTACTTTGCTAGGTGTCAAAATGTTGAGTTATTCAAAGACTTCTCAGGAATGTGCACTAATGTTTTTCAGTTTTTGAATTTTTGGTTATGTTATATTTCCAGTAAATATAACTAAAATACTACTATAATAGTAAAAATTACTATTACAAATAGTACTAAAATATTATTTACTAATACTCCCTTTATAAATACTATAAAATGCAGAAAAATTCAAGGTTTCAGGAAATCTTAAACATTTCTGGGAATTCCAATCTTTGTTCTCAAATTCTAAAGAGTATATCTACTGGACATTCAGAAACTATACTAGGTGCAGTTAGGTATTTGATCTTAAGATGCTTTATCTATTTGGAAATAAAATGATATTTTTAATATATAAATTATCTACATAGCAAAATATACTAGGTGCCTCTGACAATAGGAACTTGACTACAAAATTATTAGAGGTAGATTTCAGAAGGGTGAAGGAAGAAGTATTTGAGATTTCACGTCTGGGTTGTGTTAAAATAAATGGACAAGGGAAGAAAAGAAGGAGGTGATTTTAGACAAGAAGAATGGAATAATCAAAGTATAAAAGATAAGAATATCCATGGCTAAATCATAGAACACATTTTTTTTTTCTAAACAGTGAGAGTTCATATTATATAGGAATAAACTTAGAAAACCTTGGTAAAATAGATAAAAATCACTTGTGTAGGTACTTGAACAATTAATTGTTGAACAGTAGCCCTTGAATAATGTTGTGGTTTACCTTAAAGAGTATTAAGGTTTTGATTATAGTGTGGAGAAATTCTCTTTAAAAGGCGCTGACAGAAGCTGTATATAAATAAATCCAATAATTATTTTAATTAAAAATATTTTCGTCCTATTTTGAATACATTTATTGTAATGCAGTTGATGACATTATTAATAATTAAAAATCTCAAAATCTCCCAACTCCCAACATAGACAAATCTATAACATAGTTATGTCTCTATTTAAAATATAAAGATATTCAGGTTAAAATGATTTGAAAACAATGTAAAATATATCTAACATCAAATTAATTCACTTATTTATGTATTCCTGCATCCACAAATATTTGATGGTTCCCTGCTAATTCCCAAATAGTAGACACTGTTAAATCACTTTTGAATTGTTAAATAGAATTCCTAAAGTGGGAGAATGTCTAGAATATTTCAGGGGTAATATGATGGCCAGTGTGGCTAAGAAAAAATAGTCATGGCTGGGGCTGAAAATAAGAGAAATCTAAGAGGTTATGGTAGGGCCATGAATGGGTGGTTTGCAGGTTCAATAGAGCCTTGAAGTCCTTTGGAGGACTATGATTTTTACTCTGAGTGAGATGGGATATCACTGGGGATTTTTAAAGAAAAAAATCATATTATCTGGTTTATGTTTTTAAAAGATGACTCTAACTAGCTTGAGAATAGATCACAGGAAGAAAAAAGTGAAAACAAAGAGAGATCAGTTAAAAAACTTTTGCAATATACCATATGATCTCACTTACGTGTGGAATCAAAACAAACAAACAAACAAACAAACAAACAAACAAACACCCAAAACCTCAAAACACCAAGCTCATTGGTACAGAGAATAGTTTGGTGGTGACCAGAGTGTCAGAGGCAGAAGTGGGGGAGTGGGCAAAATGGATGAAAAGTATCAAAGCAAAAAAGTTCCAGATATAAAATAAATAAGTCATGGGCATGTAATGTGTAGCATGGTGACTAGACTAAGTAAAACTGTATTGCATATTTGAAAGTTGCATATTTGAAAGTTTCTGAGAGTTTCTCATCATAAAAAAAAATGTAACTATGTACGGTGACATTTGTTAGACTTATTGTGGTGACTGCAATATAATCATCATGTTGTACACCTGAAACTAAATATAATGTTACATGTCAATTATACTTCAAAAAAATAAATAAACAACCAAAAAAATAAAATCTCTTGTAATAATCCAGGAAGAAATGAGGATAGCTTAATAATTGTTGCCATGGAAATTAACAACAAATGGTTTGATTTGGGATACATTCTTACAGTAGAACTAACCAGATTTC
>NW_011904743.1:0-2569 GCF_000151845.1 Pteropus vampyrus
TTAAAAGTTAACAAAGCTTTCAGAACTTCTAGTGGGCATAGCTTAGACTTTCTATATCCCCACAAACAGTTTTATGAGAAGCAATTTTAGATACACATCATTTAGAACAGATTTGGATATTAATGTATTATAAAAAGCAATTTGGCTAACAGGAAACTAATTTTCTCTTTATTGGAGCATCATAATTTTTACAAAACACTTCAATTCCTTAAAAAAAAAAACTGGAAGAATTCTTCAAAATGAGTAAAGATAATCTGAGTCTGAAAAGTAGGAGGAAAGAGGTAGTGATGGAGTGTGCACCCAGAGGACCATAACACTGGGCTTGTCAAGGTTCCTAATTTCGGTTCACAAAGGACCTGAGAAGCCTATGGCCAGATTTGACTAGCAAGTGAGGGAAAGAAAACCAAAATGAAATACAGAAAAATTAATATTACATTATAAATGGATCAGAAAACCTCCTTTTTGGCCTAGATTGATGCGGAGTCAGGGACACCGGCTCCTAAACATGAGGCACTGTTCCTGAGCAAACCCACATTAGGCACAGCACAAAACCTGATGTCCAATCCAGCCCCTGCCTCATTATTCACTGAAATAATGAATCCGAGTTTCCTCCAATCAAAATCTGCAACATGCTTCATGAATATTATTTTCAATAGTATGAGAGTTCTATAGAACATATTCTAAACTCCTGTGAAATGTATTATGCTGGTAATCTGGAAAAATAAGATGTTCTGACAATGAAAACCACATATTATTTCCTCAGTTTATCATCCTAACCCACATTAAGAAGACTTTCCATAAAACGTCGGTGTGAAATTGGTTAGAAAACAAAGGATTACCAAGGCTCCATTGTATTTTAAAGACACTGGCTTATTGGCTTCATAAAAGAATTTGTCATAGAGAAGACTAACAGATGACTGCAGAACCATTATTAATGTTAAATTAAATGGGTGCATAGATGTTTCTTTCAGCAAATAGGACTCTCAAATTCAATTAACAACAGGAGAGAATGTTATTTCCTCTAGAAGTTCCAGAATGCAAGCTCATTCACTAGAGAGAGGACTTTGCATAGCAGATTGTTTTAGATGCATATTTTTAAAAAGACCTTGATCGAAATGAATACTATGAATCAGAACTGTCACATTTCAGAAACTTTTTTCTTACTACTATTCACTATATCATTGCTCTATTGACTTTTGTTGATATGTATATTGTTATACTGGTGTTTTATAATATCTACAAATTTATGCTTCTTACCCTCAACACTACCATGAATACAATGTGGGTATCTTTTACTCTGGAGAGAATTATTTAAATCAGTGCTTCTCAAACTATGTTGGAAGACCAACTTTTTATGCTTTGTTTTTGTTTGCAATCACTATTGTGGGACAATTTTTATTGTACAACAATGAAAATGAACTACCAGAAAAATGAAATTAATAAAACAGGCCTATAGATATAAGCCATATTTTATTATTAAATTCAGTAGGTATATCGTTCTGTCAAATTACTATGAAGGTTTTTAAATCCTTACTCCCAAGATTTCTATTTACCTTATTATAGACCAGTAATAGTTGTGGATTGACACTGATCTACGGTTCACAGTTTGAGTAGCACTGACTTGGAGGGTTCAGACTAACCCAACTCTCTGGGTCACAATCACGTTTACCCAGAGAGACATTAAGTGATAGGGATCCTACTCTATATAGTAGCTACAGAAATAAGCAATATCTTTTATTTACATAGCATGTTTTTACTTCCCAAAGTGTTGGCATGTTCCTTTTCCCATTTATCTCATTCATCTTTAGGACAGATTATGTGGCAGGTACATGAACGCTCATAATTCTATGAGCAAAAAGCCAACATATATCCTCATCATGAAAACGCATTTTTAAGTGCACGTATTTTAGCCTGCTATTTTCTAGTATTACACTGTAAATGTCTGGATGGAACATATTCTGTACAAACCACACAGACAACCGAGTTATTGACATTTTTATTCAATGCAAGAAACATTTATTGGGTGCTCATGTGTGCCATGCACTGTGCCTGGCCTCTGTGGGGGAATTTGAGAGATTAGATGTTATGATAGGGTAGGTGAGACATATAATCAATAAGTTTAGTTCAAGGCACAATGTAAGAGAGGTATTATATCAGTACTAAACCAAGTGCTATAGGAGTTGAGAAGAAGGAAAGATTAATTCTGGATGGAGAAAGTAGCATTGGGTTGGGCCTTGATGTAGCATAGCTTTTGGAATTGCTAAAATGAATGTTGATGAGGAGGTAGAATAACATTAGCAAAGCCAAAGAAATATGAATAAACAAGGAGAATCTAGAAACCAGTGCATCCGAGCTGGACTTTTGGCATATGAGGCATATGAGGATAACTTCTGGGAAATAAATCTGGAAAAATAGATGTGTACTAAATCATGGAAACCGAGAAAGGAAGCTAAGGATTCTGAGTCCCTTTCTGTCCCACAAGTATGACTGCAACGCCGAGTGGAGCCTCTCTGCTCTCAGCCCCACTCACCTGGACTTAACACTTAATCGCTATTCCCTGAAGTAGCTT
>NW_011904744.1:0-2082 GCF_000151845.1 Pteropus vampyrus
TTTAAAGAATCGACTATCTGTCGATGGTATAGAAGCCATGAGACTAGGATGGAGAATAAGTAGAAAACAAGAAAGAGCCCATTTCAGAGCTTTGAGAACCATTAATATTTAGAAGGAAGCAGAGAGGGAAGACAAAACAGTAAAGGAGATGGAGAAGGAGCAGCTGAAGAGGCAAGGAGACAACTAAGAACGTGTGGTGTGATGAAAACTAATAAAAGGGACATTTCAAGAAAGAAGTAATGGTCCATGGCAGCAAAGGCTGCTGAGAGGCCATGTTAGAAAGGGACTCAGAATTGACCATCAGCTCTGGCTGAATTCTGCCAGTTCATACATATGAAACAACTGATTTTCCACTCACGACCATCCCTTTTCATGCATATATAGCCCATAGTTGACCAGGTAAAGAAAGCAGGCCTTAATAATACCCCCACCAGAAGCATGTACATTGGCTCTTGTCATGGGTTTGTTCCTTTCTGCAACCAGGCCCAGTTCCAGCTGCTTGACAGCACCGACTTGATGCTGACTCTTGCCTCCCTGAGTTCTAATATCTGACTCTTTTGACATTCGACCTGTTTTCCAAAACTTTTGCTATAGCCTGGTTTTTGGGTCTCACCTAGTCTGCATCGGCGGATCAGTCTGGTTTGCAGGATTTGGCCCCTGCCTTCACCCATTCTCATGATACCAGCCATATATCAATTCCAACATAGAGGACTTGTGTAACTTCATTTGGTCTACGCAGATCCCTCTCTGACCTCTTTTTCAATCTACGTAATCTACTTCTCCTGCTCAATTCCCTGTCCCTTGTTACCAACATTCTGTTATAGTGATAAAATAACTCAATAATCAAATATCTTCAATATTCAGAATCAAATTCTCGATTCTCTGTGTTCCTTACATTTTCTATTTTATTCTTTTCCACATAAAGACCCACTTTTTTATATATTGTACTCTACTCTATGTCTTTCAATCTACGTTATCCCGATGCAGCGGCAAAGAAATGATTGTCAGCTAAATTGTGCTCTTCATTTAAAAAAAAATTAACTAGCTTGTAAAAGAGAGCAAGATGACATAGTTCAGACCAGTCACTGCATTTACAGCAGAGCTTGTTTATAAAAGTCAAGGTAGAACTTTAAGACTATACGTGTGGCTTGCTCGTGGGTCATTAGGACACTTCCGCAGGCTTCGGCAAGGTGATTCTGTAAAAATCTACACACGTTAATGAATCCAAGTTTCATTAAATCATTAATTACATTCAGTGAGAAACTATGTGGTGTTACTTTCTACAATTACTGGAAATCACAGCAGAGGAAACTCTCGGAAATTGGAAGGGCAAGTGTATACAAGTTACCGACGTTCATTCCTTTTGGTTTCGCCTCTTGTTAACCTTGAGCATCGCACGCACAGGACTCTAAGGCAGCTTTGGGGACAACATTTGCTGGAAAAATTCAATGGAGTGAATTGCAAAATATAGAAAAATCATTCGAGGCAATTCCCATTTAGATCTGACACACTTCAGGCTGCCCGAACTCGGGTGTAGTCCTGGACTCCTATTTGCGATAGATGCTTATCGTTTTAAGTACCAAGAGAAGCATCTACGGAAGTCAAGGAGAAAAGGTTTTGGTCCTGGTTTTGTCATAAGCTATAGAAGGAAAAGTCAGTTTTCCTTTCTTAGGGGCAACTTCCTCCTTGTAAATGGGGCATAGATCCCCATTTTACCTACCTGCTTGTTTTTGTGAGGGTCAAATGAAATCACAACCTTTTAGGGAAAGGCAGTTCACCACCAGCCCGGCCCTGAGCATCCCTGCAAGTCCTTGCTGACTGTGCCAAACTGCAAGGCTTATCGGTCTCCTGATACTAAGTTGCTTCTGCGGCTAGTCACATAGGCAGCTAAGTAGGTCAAGGCGACTACAGCATGACTACTGTGGAAATGCTCACTCCCTAGGGAAATGTCACTGGCTTAGCTTGTTTGCTGCTTGCTACAATGTTTGTTTCTTGCTCAAAACATGCTGAGTCCTTGGCCTTTGTTTCCTCAGCTATGGTGCAATGCCACCCGCTGTGTGCCTAGCATCTATCTGGGCCTAT
>NW_011904745.1:0-2376 GCF_000151845.1 Pteropus vampyrus
AGTGACAGTAACTTGGTAGTTAACTTATTAACAGTTCTAATGGATATTCAATGAGTTAATATAAAGAGCACACGAGTGTCCATACATAGTAAGTGCCTAGTGAGTGTCAGCGATTAGCCATTGCAATAGTCTAAGGAACACTGACCCAGATGCGTAATGTGATGGTTAATTTTATGTGTCAACTTGACTGGCCCTGCAGCACCGGATTAATTATTTCTGGTTGTGTCTGTGAGGGTGTTTCCAGATAACATTAGCATTCAAACTGGTGGACTCGGTAAGTAGACTGCCATCCCCAAGGTGAGCGGCACCATCCGATCCCTTCTCCTCTGGCCCTCAGCCTGGGATTCATACCATCACCCCTGGTTCTCGGGCCCTCGGACTTGGACTAAATTACCACTGGCTTTCTTGGTTCTCCACCTCGTAGACAGCAGATCGTGAGGTTCCTAAGCCTCCATAGTCATGTGAGCCCATCCTTCATAATAGATACCCATGTATATAGATATACACACATACATACACATGCAGGGGAGACTCAGTGGTGACTGGTGTACATTCAGTTGTCTGGGAAAAATCTGAGGGGAGACAGAATTAATAGATTTCTCTTTCTTCCTTTTTGACAATTTTAGAGCTAGAAGTGATAGAGGAGGCTTTCTAATCAAACCTTCACACATCACAGTCATCTCCTCAGCCCGGGAGGTTGTTTTTCAGAGAATCTCTCAGGAAGAATCAAGCTCAATTCCCAAACTTGGATTTCTTCAAATGAATTAAAGCTTACATCTCCAATAAACTTAATTTCCAGGTCAGCCACAGATGCCAAGTCCTTGCTACCTCTCTTCCTAGTGGAAACAGAATACACAGCACCATTCATTTTCCTTTAGTGGAAAAAGCCAGACTTTGGAGACAGGGCTGAGTTCAACATTTGGCTCCAGCACTAACAAACAGTACAGCTTTACACAAGTAATTTGGTCTCTCTGAACCTCAGATTCCTCATCTGTAAAAAGATGATGACAACTTGTGCTTTGCTGAGGAGTTTTCGTGGGAATGGAGTAATACATAAAAATGACCCCACACTCTGCCTGGCCTTCAGTAAACGTTGCCATCTCTATGAATTTCCTCAGGGTGCTAGATCGTGTTTGTACTCTTCTCTGGAACTAAGCCAATCATTTCCTCATCGTGCAGCGTGGCTAACACTGCTGTTTATTTTTAGAAATGTTGAGTTCCAGAAGAAAACCTTCTGCTCACCTAAAGATAGGAAATTTGTCTCTTAATTGCCTTTGTTTCCCACTCGTTAGCCCTTGGGCCGAGTGCATTTATTCAATCATAACTCCCAAGAGCTCTTCCCACAGTTTTACTATTGTTCTTAGAGAAGAAAGAGGAAGTCACTGCGAGAAGGGCAGCGATTCAGCCTAACGCAGTGAGTCTTAGGGGAAAGAAAGGCAGCCACCAAAGAGAACGAGGAATCCGATGACCCACTTCTCTCTAATTTTAGTGTGCAAAAGAATCCCATGGAAAGCTTACTTAAAATGCACACACCCAGGAGCCTTGCCTAGAAATCCTGATCAGTAAGCCTAATGCGATACCAAGGAATCTGCCTTTTAGCCAGCACCCCGGGGTTTTGATACAGATAACACATGGACCATACTCTGAAAAACACTATATTATTCCATTAGGTGGTATTTGATTGTTTTTATCTTCTGTCACCATCAAATGGCATTACACTAAGGATATGGGGCAATACCAGAAATGACTCCAATGAAACACTTAGCTCATCTCATTCAAAAGAAGCTTCAGCTATAATTGATTGCAGTTTTTGAAGAATATTTCGCCAAATCTGAGTTCACAGAGAATGCCCATAACATCTTGACAGATCAGAGTAATTAAAAGATGCCAAAAAAAAAAAGTTAAAACATTCAAGGAAGTAGATATTCTAGTTAAATAAATATTTTGGATTTGAATGTGAAATAAATGTGAAAATATTTCACATTAAGAAGAAAATGGGCAGTTTGAAAGAAGCTAGCCTGACACAAATACTGCAGAATCCTACCAAAACACATTATTTTTGAAAATTAAAAAAGGCATTTTCATGACATCTCAAACTGTGTGTTCCTAGATAAGCCAACGAAATCAAGGAGCATTAGCTAAGAGCCACTGTCACAACTGAAAAACTCATCAGAAGCCCTCTCTCACACTGTCTTCAGAGACAAGGTGGGAGGCTCCCAGATGATAGTTTCTTACAAAATGGTCTTTCTAGTCCTGAGCAAAAAGGACGTCAGAGCCTCAAGGTCATTTCCAACTACTTCTCCTCCTCTCAATAACATGCTATCAGAAGAGTTTTCTGTTTCTCAGAATTTCTTTCTGTTTTGCTTTTTTTTTTTT